>NC_140605.1:17414134-17579134 GCF_057381915.1 Diplotaxodon limnothrissa | reverse complement strand
CCAAGCGTTGTTTTGTTTTTTCCCTTTTCATGCCACGCTCCCCCTGCAATGGCTCTGCGCCCCCCCTAGGGGGCCGGCCCCACACTTTGAGAAGGTATGAGTTAGAATATAAATAAACAATGCTCATTATAGCTTGCCTAGTCAAGCTGTTTACAGTATGGTGTGTTTAAATGTCCATAGGTTGTGCCTACAGGCATAAAAATCATTAAGGATACAAATCACTGTTGAATGTTTTTGAAAGTTAATCCCGTGAGTATGCACAGAGTGCCAGGTTCAAGCAATTAAAAGTACAGATCTTTAAGCTGATGTTCATTTCAGTCCTGTACATCTCCAGAAAAAAGCAGCAAACCGAGCATCTTTAACAATGGTATCTCAAAAAAGAGGCACTCTGTGGAGTCAGAGTTAGGAGTTAGAGGTTACTGGCAAGCTTTTAGGGGTCAACCCAGTGATGGTGGCTGTAGTAAATATCTGTAATGGCCAATAATAAACAGAGAACATATAAGGTCCCTGCTATTGTCAGCAGAAAGCTTGGTACTATACATCATTCTAATGGCATCCCAAATGGACAATGTCTGCCATTGTCTCTAAGCACCAAAGGCAAGAGCAGCCACCACCTCTTTATCTCTTTAACTACCCAAGCTGTGGAGAAATACATGTTGTGGTACCTCATAAGATCTAACCATCCACCACTATAAAATCCTGTCCATTGAAAAGATCTAATATTAGTCCTGTGCTGCCAGTTTAACTAGCTTGCTTCAGTTTTTGATGGGACCAGTGTGTGAGAAGCTGAGCAGTAAATCTTCCCTCTGTTCTGGAGCTCTTACCCACCTGCACCTATCCCACCGAAAAAAAAGTATGGATTTAAATCCAGATGTCGGCAAAGGGTTATACTTCATTCAGCATGTCAGATGCGGTATTACATTGCATAATGTGATGTAATACTGTATTGAATTGTATTGCATTTGACTGCAATTTGTACATGGACGTATCTGTGCACTGCACCCAACCAGTACACCATACATGTGCTTGTTGTAGACTGAAATTGTGGTGCACAGCCTGCCAAATGTTAATGTTTTTCTGTACTTGGAAATTCTGTGTTCCGTGGAGGATACTGAATGTTTAACAGTGGCAGTGAGCTAAAAGAGAAGCTTCCGCACCCCCAGAGAGATGTTTAAGCTTAAAAGTCTTTGTGTAGGTCTTTTCTGCTAGCCCTGCAAAAACCTATGCCATCAGTGAAAGTGAACTGTGCATTTAAAAATGTTTTATAAATGAAAGAAACCAGTGCTTTCCTGTTGTGCACTTTTGTCTCTTAAATAAACTAAGTGAGCTATTATTGGTCACCTGAATAGACAGTAATCACAATAACACGCAAGTATGCAAATATATCAAATTACCTACAAAACCAGATTATTTTGTCATAGCGATACCTTTGTGTTGATATGACAATGGGTGTCTTGTTATAGCTTGTAAATTTGGAGACTAATGAGAAACTATATACTTCTCTTTATATTCAACATAATGAACACAGTGCTACTTTCAGAGTTACAGTTGACATAGTCAGTACTTCACACCCAACACTGACAACGATTTTTTTCATAGACCTCGGAAGATTAATTTGTGGGAGGAAAAACACTTACAAAAAAGTGATGTGGAAAAACAGGAATCAGCTACTTTTGCTTTAAGTGTGATTCGCATCATCCTAGATCCAGCCCTGCCACAGCTGTTAGCTTTCTAAATCATTTCTGGATGAAATAACTAGCGTAGCCCTAGTCAAACATAATGAAACTAACACTATGAAGCATTTCTGTTTGAATAGAAAGCCTCTGATTAACCATTTATATAATCGAACAATGTGACAAGTGACATATGAAGTTTATTTCATGTTTCAGGTTTCAGTGTGTTGACATTGTCACAGCGTGAATAGCATATTGAATATACATAGCACACGGTAGATGCTGTTTAATTCAGCATCTAACCATCGGCTGCCAGCGCCTGGTCCCTCATTACCCATCAGCCCATTTGCCAGCTGCCTCATCATTACCCATCTCCCCTGGCGGCCCCTGTCACTCAAAAGGCTTGGGAAAAGCTGGAAAGTCAATTAATGTGTGTTGCATGCAAGCATAACTGTCTGCCTGTCTGCTCGCCTGCATGTGCGTCTGTGGGAGCGAGAGAGAGAGAAATACAGCAAGAAGGTGGTTATGTATAGAGTTAATAGTGCCTGGGTGAATAGTGTGCAGTCAGTACTGAAGGTGAATGATTCATGTCCTTTGAGCCATATTTTTGAAAAATGTGACCAATAATTTAGACCCATGCCAAATGCTAGGTAATGTGCAGAGGAGAGAGAGAACAACATACGCTTGATATTACTTTTATTTTACATGTGGCACACAATGCTTTGCACTTGTCTTTGGATTATTATTTTTGGTTATTTGCTTTCCCCTGAGCCTAGCATGTTTTTGCTGTGTTTTCCTGTTCACTTGTTACTTTCCCCTTTGTTCTTCCCACCTGCCCGTGCCCATGTGTCTTGTGCCTGCATTTGGGTCATCTTTTGAATCAGTGCGTAGCTGCTGTCCTTTCAAACAGTCACATTAATTGTCCCTTACCTTCCAGTTTTCATGAACATTTTACATTTCTCAAAGGTAGTTTGTCTGTATGAATATAACCAAACACATTTTGTGGAATCCTAAATTCAATAAAAGAAACCTGATTTCGCACCAAGTTTTTGCATTTATTTGGTAGAAGTGTTTATGCAAGATTTCAACAAATGTACTGTAATCCCATTGCATCTGCATTCACAGGAATGCTGTGCTGCATACGAGCCAACCTTCAGTTGGCTGTAGGTTTCAGTGTTCTAGAAGGCAAAGCCTTCATTCTCCCGATAAGCAGTTTTTTGGTTTAGCAGAGCATAATAATAGTGAGAACAATCCTTTAATCCTCAGAATGAAAATTGGATTTTTATGTTAATCTGAATATTTCTTCTCATGTATAATTAAATCATCCCCTTTCATTTGCATCAGCATTAATCTGTAGTATCTAGACATTCCTGCGCTTGCTTTTGGACCTTCTATAGCCACATCAGGTGTAATCAAGTGAGTAGCGTGCTGAGTGGTGAGCGTGTCTTATCAGAGAAAAGTTTGCTGGCAAAAAGACTGCGCAGTGTTTCACTTTTTTTCCCTTGAAATGTATCTGAAATATTGACTGCAGAGGGACAAAAAAGCAAATTCCTAAGAACAACAGTACAGTACATTCAAGTCACAGATATTTTGTAACCAGATGTTTTTGCCAATTGGCTCCATTTATGAGTAGCTGGTGTACCTATTTCAAATTCAGTGGGAGGTGTAGCTTGAATTTCTCAGGTCTAATGTGTTGGGCTAGGATGAAGTGCGTGTGGGCAGTTGAGTGTTTACATCATCCGAAAATGTCAAAATGGATGATACTGAAGTAGAAGCAAATGAACAGATGATAAGAAATGTAGGGGTGAGAAAGGAAGGAGAGAAGAGAGAAAGAGAAAGTTTTTTTCAATGCCAGATGGAAGAGCAGTTGGCACCTCTCTCATTACTGTGGGGATAGATTTTCCTCTATCGCACCAACACACATACAATCACACAAACACACATGCAGAGCCACCTCCTGTCACTCGATACCACCTGCCCAGCACCTGGTCATCAAAGCAAGACCAAGGAGGGCTCTTATCTTTAGTTGAGGGAGAAAGAATTAGACCAGTGGAGAAGGCGTAGAAGGGCACTAATGCCATATGCTTTCACTTTTGGTTCTTTATTAATGCCTTATTTGTCTGTGTCTAATTCATCAATTTACCTGAATCAGCTTTCTGTCATCTCATGCCATATTATATCTGCTTCTTTCTCTCTGTTGACGTCCAGACATGTGGATCTGTGTCACGCCCTCACAATCAAGGCAAGCGAGGCCTGTCGTGCCTGTGATAAATTAAATGTGACACAGATGGGTGGAGTAGTTTCCCCCTTTGATCCAAGCAGTGCAACAGAAGGACAGACCCTGACCAACACATGTCAGACAAAACTGTTGGGCACCACCAAAGATAGCTTTATGGTCCCATTGGATCTGAGCCAGGGGTTGAAACCACAGAGAGAGTTGGCCAGACACACACAGAATGGCACCACGGACAGAAACGAAACTGCAATTATTGAATTTGAGGCGTCACAAATTCTGTGGTGTATGGTAAAATGTGCGAGGGTGATACAATGCATGATTGTGTTGAAAGAGATGCACCAAGTTTTGAATAAATCATATCTGCAAGTGTGAACTTCTGTGTCTTAGCCTGTCAAGCTAGATCTCCTCACAAGCTAGTTGCAAGGTAACAGTGTGAGTCACAGCTGAAGAATGTGCAATCAAAATGCACTCAGCCTCATTTTCTGGCAGATATGTCACTCAAAAACGAGTAGGCAGCAGCACTGACTTGCTTTAGATTGAGAATTATCTGATGTACAGCAAAAAAGTGGATGTCGTTATTGGCGTTTGAGCTCAGAGTGTTCACATTCATTGACTCCCACAACCGTACCCGGGCAATCTGGGGTCTGAACTTGGTAGGAATGCGTTACATTTACTCCATTCTTTGTATTCAACATTCACTGTCTGCTCATCTGTCTACTGCCTGACTTCATTCAAACTCCTGTCAACTTCTGCGAGAAGTCAGACGAGATACGGCATTGAAGTCCAATACAAACTATGACGAGTACCACACAATACAATAACATACCATTGATCGGGATTGTGCAAGTTCCACTAAAATGCATTGACTGAAAACGACAGGTATACATAATACTGTGTCCAGTTTCCACATGCAGAGAAGTAGACCGTATGCATGCAAGGACAAAGACTTCTTTTGGCACTTGAGATTATGTATCCCCTAACCAAGCCCTTTTAGTCATAGGGCCCCAGTTTGCTACACCTGTGGTTATGTTAATGTTAGAAATACATTGTCATTTAAAATCACAGTTGTAATTGCCCCCATGGAGTGAATTCATTCACACCTGAATTTATTAACACTGGGATATTATGCAAACACGATTTCCTGACAGTCAGGAGAAAGTTTATCAGTGCTAAAATATTCTATTGATATCACATTGGCTGTTTTGATTGTAATCCATTACATAATATAAAAATGCACATGGCATAATGGCATACTCATGGCTATTTTTAACTATATCGACTTGAAATGTAATAGTTAATATGAGGTTGTGTGGAGGGTAAGAAAAATCATTTTGCTCCTGCCCCTATGTGTCTGTGTATAGTAGCCTATTAGAGCCTTGCTTTTAAGCATTGGTACTGCAGTACTTACACCAAACTGTCTTGAGTAGACCTAGGTCATGCTTGCAAATCTAATGAGAACAATGACCTTGTGTTTTCCATTTGGATGGGTGGTAAGTCAGTCTATCTCTGTTCCCCACAACCACAACCATCCCTCCCCCTATGGACATCCATCTTTAAGAATTTCCCCTTTTCTTCATTCTTCTTCTTCCTTTTATTTCCCTGGCCATGTTTAGGCCTCCCTTTGACTCTCCTTCTATCTCTTTTTGTCTCTCTCGCTCTCCTCGTTGTGTACTCCACTGGGCTCTGCACTGGCATCCTAAATACAATTACAGTCTACAGCTGAATGGAGAGGAAGGGTCCTCAGGGACCCCTAGAAACAGGAAATGGTCAGGAGGGTTGGACTGAGGAGGGAACGGCAAATCCCTAATTCAATTGGCTGAACCTTGGCAACAAGCCCCTGGCGACTCTTACTGTGGAATCAGTGGAATCAAACAATGCGGCTCAAACCACAAGAGAGATTTTCATCCACACTTGCAAACACACACACACACACACACACATGCACACACACAAACTGACACAAATGCATCTCATTTCCTTGTTTTGTAGCTCTACGTTTCTTCTTTTCCTCTGTATAGTCTTATAATGCTTCATTTATACATACTCTATTTGAACAAAAATGTTACACCATACCTCTTAATCTTTCAATTCAGTTGTTTTCAGTCCCTCTGGCAAAGGTGTATAGATCAAGTTAGCCATATCTGCCTTTGCAAACATTTGTGAAAGAATGGGCCGTTCTAAATAGCTCAATGAATTTGAGTGTGGTGCTATAATAGGATGCCAGTGTTGTAACAAATCACTTCATGAAATTTCTTTCCTCCTAGATATTCCACAATCAGCTGTAAATGGTATTAATGCAAAGTGGAAGTGTTTAGGAACTACAGCCACCCAGATCACATAAAGTTACAGAGCGGGAGAGCTGAGTGCTGAAGCGCATAGTGAGTAAAAGTCGGCAACGCTCTGCTGACTCAATGGCTGCAGAGCCCCAAACCTCCTCTAGCACAAAAGCTGCAGCAGGACCTTCATGGCATGTAGCACCTTGATGCAACTCTTGTTGTGTTTTTGTGCAAAATAAATAAAATTCAGTGAATTGAATGAAATGGGGATAATGTGTAGGTGCCCCAGTACTTTTGTTCATATAGTGTAGGACAGTGCTTAATTTTCAATCACCAATATAATCACAACTCTAACGCTAGCTTAAAGGTTCAGAGTTAGCTTCTTTGACTTTTTGTAATCTCCCATCTTGCTGTAAACTCTATTGTTGACCAGTTATCATAACTGGGAAAGTGATCAATAGCTGCTCTATCTATCAACTCTGTTGACCTAGAGCCTAGCGTTTATGAGTAATTCATGATTGTAGAGGAACTGCACACTCACACATGTTCAATACACTCACAAATATAGACGAAGGGGAAAAAAATCAATCTGTAACAACGCTAATCCACACTGTGGGTGTCCATCAGCAACCTGGAGAGAAGACCAGTCACCGAGGCACATGCGCATAAGCATTAATAACTAATATCGCAAGGGAAAAAGGCAGAAGTGATTTTATGGAAATCACAGTTTTGAGACAATTTCAGGCTTACTGGCTGTGCTGAAGACTACTTTGAGCTCTGTAACCTCAAAACACATCATTTTAAAATGAGTACTTTGAATGTCTCCATCTCTAGTGCTTACTGAAAAAGTCCCTAATGCAGTCATAACTGCAACCCTTTGTTAATGTCATATCATGTGACTGTAGCTGATGATCTGTGGAAAATAAACTGGAGTCATCAGTAAGCCCTTAAAAACATTTTCAAAAGACTAAAAGCATAGCAAGTTCTCCTGTATAACAAAGGATTTGTGTGCCTATTTTGAAACCTCTGTGTCAGATTTCATATAGTGGAAGACAGAAGTGTATATAAAAAATGTATATTGTCCAATTGAATAACTCACCATCAGATAGGAACGCATTGTGCTTTTTTGTAGCATAGAAACCCGCCGAGGGATTCCTCTTCTAACCATGGAAAAACAGGTGCACAGAAATAACTTGAAATATTTATTTATTTATTGCATCATGCTTTCTCGTCCTTCTCTCTCAGCTTTGCGTCTTCTGCTTCTTCCGCCTCTCTCTACCGCCTACTCCCTTAAGCCTCCGTTCTCAGATGCGGTTGCCTCTGTTGCTCTAATGCTTGTGTGAATAGTACTATTAGGCCCCAAAACCATACTGATAATTGGAACAAAGTGGGGGATCGATGCAGAGGGCACACACATACACAACAATATAAACAATCACATTTCCACACAAACACATACTGGTGCTTTCGCAGACACACAGTGGACTGGAGCCCTGGAATCAATACAACTCAAAGGCAGGATTTTCCTCAGCATTTACAATGCATGCTCAAGACAAGCTACCGTTGAACATTTTGTGCAACAGAAACAACAACACTGTGTTATCATTATTATTTGATTTGTTTTTTGGGGGTATCCTACAGAACTATGCGCTAAAATTTATGCAGACAGAAAACACACATTAAATAGTAAAAGCTTTTGCTCCCTCAAGGTTCGCAGGACTGAAATGCCTTGAATAGTTTCCTGGAGTCTGAGAATCATCTAATGTCAATATTTATGTATATATTAATGACAAAACGTGTCCATTCTTACAAATTCTAACTGTGGAAAAGCCTTGTGCTTCTTTGACGTTTTACTTACTTCAGCATACACATATACTTCTACATTACTCTTTTGAAATGTGCCGCTACAAACCAGTTTTCAATGGCACTGCTCTTGCTAAGACAGAAATAAATTCAAAAATCTCTATTTCTCTGTGGTGGAATGTCTGTCTTCATTAATGTGTGTGTGTGTGTGTGTGTGTGTGTGTGTGTGTGTGTGTGTGTGTGTGTGTGTGTGTGTGTGTGTGTGTGTGTGTGTGCGCGCGCACTTTCAGCATGCATGGATGCACACGGATGCATGTGTGTATTCCCCTAAATAAATGTCTTGTGTTTTATGGAGTTTTTCCTAGGGGAGGAAGGAGCAGCCAACTGAGACTAACAGGCAGGTCTAAGTGGAAGTGTGCTGATGTGTCTAAGTGGAAGCGTGCTGATGTAGGAGGTTACTACATCCATTAAAACAGGAAAGATATTTAATCATGGCCTTCAGTTGTCCTTCTTTGAGGGCAACAGCATCATAAATGTCCCTGTTCTTTCTTCCACAGGTCGCTTGTTGCCCTTTAAGTAGTAAAAGTAGCAGAGATCTTTAAGATATTAAATCCCTTTAATGTCTTTAGATTATTTGGAGCCTAATGGGCTCTTGTTTGCATTCTTTTTTTGGTTTTGGTTAATTTGAGTTAAAATGTTTTTTTTGCTGTAGCCCAATCTAAGGTTCATTAGATTTTATTTCTTTTATATCTTGAACAGCAAGGACCTCGTGCAATATACATCCTTTTCTCTACACATGAAACAAACACAAAGCAACAAAAGAAAAGAAGAAATTACTGATCTCTGTTCAAAGATGGTCGCTCACAGTGAGCGACCATCTTTGAACAGAGGCGGGGGTTTACGACACCAACTCTCTGCCATCTATAATCCAGTTTTGAGATCCCTTCCCAGACGCCTTAACGCCCACTCACATCCTGGGCCATCTGACCTCAGGAATTCGCATGATAAGGTGGGGCCAGGTTTCACAATGAGCTCACCCGAAACTCTGGCTGATTGGGACCCACGCCCAGTTTCACACCTTGGCTCAAGCGATTAGAGGATCGTCAAGGGGTCCTTTTGTCCCTCTGTGGGGGGTCACTCCCACTAGGTTTATATCTGGGACTCTCCACCATTTGACCTTAGAACTGAAGAAGCTTCTCGGATGAGAGGTGAAACGTCTTCAAGTAACTTAAAGAAGTCCAGACGCTTTTCTTTGCAAGCTCCTTTGACTTCAAGTTTACTTGTTGTTAAATTTTACAGTTGGGTTAAGGAATCAGAAAAAATACGACTAAGTGCATGTATTTTCTATTATTTTTAATATCTAGAAATCAACCTGTCCCACATGGTTAAAGGCGGCAAAAAGATTAAGTAAACAAGTGTTGAATATTCCTCCTATATCGATCTGATTAAACTGACACCCAGTTTTAAAATTACTGTCACATTAAAATTCCATATAGATAAAGGCCCATCGTTAGCCCATCACACAATGTCTACACTCACATACTCAAATTCGGCTTCATCCTTTTGCAAATAATGGAAAAATAACCATCATGAACTCTTTCCTGTCGTCTTACAGCTCATTTAGTCGAGGATTGACCAGACATGCGTGTTGCTCTGCCGTTTGTTTCCTTGGTATTTTTAAGTCATTTGACTGTTTACAAGACATTTTAGAGACGTGCAGGAAAATGTCAACAAAAATCAGACATTTATCCACATTAAATACACAATTTCCTGCCCATTTTCCACCATTCCTATTGACTTCAGATCATTAGTTCACCTTTCTCAGTTCTTGCAGCGCACCTGAGTTCAGCTGCAGCAGACAGCAATAAACACAGTAGATATTAAAGGGCCGTTAAAAAAAGATTTATTTGACTGCTACTTGACTGCTACTTAAAGCTTGAAGTTATGTGCTTGAGACAGACATTTACAGCAGTTATGATCTCCCATATGTGAGATAGAAACCAAGAACAAAGTAATGTAAGCTTAGTAGTTAACATTATTTGTTTCTTTATGTGCCTGTGCGCTTCAATTTCTGTCATACTGATACCTGAAGAGGCTTCCAACTTATCTATACATGTAAGGTGCTCCTCCTCTTTTCATACAATTACCCATCATATTATTACCATAGATATAAGGTGTCAGATCAATTACGTAAGATGTGCAGGGTGATAACAATGGCATCAACATGCGTATTTACAGATGTGCTTTGCTTACATGAGGCTGTCAGATTCAACCTTGATCAGCTTTTCTACACTAAAAGTATTGGGTGTGTCTTGAATTAATATATTTTTGTTAAAAATTAAAGATATACTTTGTATATAAATAAATATTAATGCAGTTGGTGCCTCTACGTAATGTTGCGGTTGACTAATCCAGTGTAACGTTATGTGGGTTTAAGTTAATACAACTAATAAAAATTAACAATTGACAAAACATAAAGTTCTCAAAGTTTGACGAAAATCTTCTCAGGAGTCATCACTGTCATCACAGAGAAAAAATAAAGAATAATGAAAATGAAAACCTGGAGTGAAGCTGTAATAAGTACTGAAACAGTAGTGAGGTTATCAATATCAACATTTTAAATCATGTCAAAACATAACAAACCATCTTTTCTTTATATGCTGTCATTTTTTTTGAGCTATTGCATGGTGAATGTAAACGAATAAACTAAAATCACAAGGAGACTCGATGTCTAAAAAAGCTAAAGTTTAACATCAAAATAACAATTATTAACCTTTTTATTTTTTATATTACAATAAAGAACATTTTTGTTATTATATTTATATTACATTTAGTTTACAATAATGAATAATAATGTCAATAACTGAGGAATGTGTTGTTTATAGTTATAAATATTGCGGTTAAGTTGCTGTAAGCAATACAGTGTTGAATGTCCAGGTATTCAGCTGTTCCACACTCTAGAAATACAACCACGAGGTCAGAAGAAAAAAGGCATAACTGCCGGTCACGTCAACAGCTCGCATTAGCTTTGGTTTCATTTTCTGAAGAATGGCAGTCTCAGTTCTTGGTATCAATATTACATGCCATGGAGCCTGTGCACTGTGAAGTGTAATGGTTATATAACACCATTAGAAACAAGTGTGAATAATTTTACTCAACAGGCTTGCCTATATGCCATATTTTCTCAGCTGAAATTTAGTTTTGCTCTGAGTATATCACCAGGAAAAGAATTTGGGAAAACATGGTGCTTTTTTTACAGACAGATTTAATCTGCAACACCGAGCGTAGACTCCTCTATATCAAATATAGCAACATCTGGTTGTAAACTTTACAAAACAAACAAGTCATCATCAGCAGTGCAAAAATCACAAATGACAGCGAAACCGAGCTGCTTCTTTATAAGAATTGAACAATTATGGCAGTTTTGGTATGGTTAAGTTAACCAGCTATGCTTTTTAAACACTACTTATCCTAAAATTAACCTATCGGAAAACGTTTTATTTATATTTTCAGCAGATAGAGATGTGCGTAAAAAGCTACTGTATGTGTTTTTATAGAGAAGTGTCTTTCTAAGGTCATCTTGTCTGTGGTCTGTGGTGTCCTTGGCTGCTTGGCCACACCATCACAGTTTATTTGTCTTTAGGTAATTGAAAGATTACAGAGATTATCCCACAAACCCAACTCCTGCTTTTGGAAAACTTCTACCTCTCAACTCTCTCTCTTGCTCTCTTTATAGTTCATCAGTCAATCAACCACTAGACCGCTTTAAAAGTTTTAAAAAAGCATCTGTCTAAAGAGGATATTATTTATCAGTGCCTCTTTTTAACACCATAATCACTGTAATAGATTGTACATGTGTATTTTATGCAGATATTCGCATACATCTGTCTACGTGTGTCATTAAAGCCTGGCTGCACCACAAGTCAGGATAAATTTGAATTTTGGTCTATTTTATCCACTTAAAAGAAATACAAGACAATAACTGTAGAATTTAGACAATGCCTTCATGCATATATTGGAATAGATACAGTTCTTTTTTGATATGGTAAAAGATTTAGTGGGAGTAGTGTGAAATTTTGCACATAAGGTGTGAAACCTTGTAATTCAGTTCTCTAAACAATAAGATAAGATAAGATAAGATAACCTTTATTAGTCCCACACGTGGGAAATTAATTAATAAACTGAAGCATAACTTTTATTAGATCCTGAAAACAGTAATGAAGTTTGGCAAACTCACACCTAACTGAACAATCCAAACGCGACTCCATTGTGCTTTAGCAATAACCTTGTCATTTTCGTGATGGCTGATTTGCTACGGTTGACAGGTGGGATTGTACCAAGTGAGCGCTTACCTCAGAGGATGAAAACGTATTCATTCAGTAAACCTCTGTGGATTTATTTTAGACTTTATATATGCAGTGGCCTTTTTCTAGAGTTACCAACTGACAATCACAGGTTGCCACCCATCTATGAGAGCATGGCTATGTGTCAGGTAACTGACATTTGAATGGTCTACTCACTCACTGTGTGGTGTTGAGGTGTCAACACCTTTGTCTGGACTTGACAGAAAGTCAGCTCTGATGGATATGACATTGCAGCTCCTTGACATTATTGCTCCCATTGAGAGGTCTGTAGGAGTCCACAGGATACAGAATCCCTCTTTCTTTCTCTGTTTCACATACACACTCAGACACATAGCCACGTGCATTCACACGCACACTTGCGTGACGTGACGATACGGGCTCAAAGCCAAATCGCATAATCCTTCAATGATCCATCAAGTGTTTGAGCACCCATTGTGTCCTGACCATTAACTGGGCAAGGAGAGCATCTTTGAGATGGTAATGTTGCCGCTGTCATTTAGCACATGGCCAAGACAAAATGCCAACTGCTAATCAGCCATGTGTGTTAGAGGAAGGGAGAGCACAAGAGAGAGAGAGGAACATTAAGGCTTTTTATAAATTCACATAGGCATTCTTCCTCATTATTTGTGTGGAAAACCTATCACAATCCAGCCCCAGCAAATAATTGGGTTTTTGTTGGGAATCTCGTGGAATGCAGTGAATGCTTCGTATTTATATAAACTTTCCATCAGCCGTGAACAATTGCGCCCATTTGGCAAGAAGTGGACCACAATTAGTGGGTAACTACTGACAACAAGTTCCAGCCAAAGGTATAACTACAAGGAAGCTTGTTTGTATGTATTTTTTTTCTTTGTTCCTTACTCTTATCATATTATCTTGATTAATCTTTCAGGTCAGAATAATACTTTTTTGTAACCTAAGTTCATATCAGAATCTATGTAACATGTGAGAGCGAAAGTCAGAAAGTTTTACAGTAACAAACTGTTTGTTTTGGGGAGATTTCATAAATTTTGGATATTAAAATAATTTCCTTTAGTATCGTTCAAATACAGATCATATTATCTTTGAAACAATATGCAGTACCTGCACCCACTTTACTTGGAGCAGCACGTGCATGCCCACACAAATGTGCATCATGGTGCACTGGGATGTTTGGGCGCATTGTGTGGTACACTCTGATGTTGGGGGCGGACATTTAACAGATGGTGCCAGCTACCTCCCAGGATAGTAATGTTCAATTGTCTGTGTCCAATTTACACCTTTGAAATGGGCGAAGAAGACAGAGAGAGAGGACAGTGAGAGAAATGGTACAAATGAAAGCAGGGTTTAAAAAGATACATGGAGTGTATATTTTTCTTTCTTTTTTATTATTTGTAACTTTTTTAATTATCACGTGAATTCTGTTCCTTCTTTTCCGAAGCTGCGTACACTTTAGCGTGCCTGTGTCCGCCTTCTTTTTCCCCCACCACCCCCTTAGTTACACAGCTCCCATGGACCTGTGCCTGCGGAGCGCTATAATAAGAGCGTGTTGAGGTCAACTTTAATTTGATGGGGAAAAAAGCAAACAAGTCACCATTTTATTTATTTATTTAGTTCAATTGCCACACTCGGAAGGAATTAGTTCCAGTTCAATTTGTTCAAAATGACCCAGATGAGTTCAAATTTGTCTTTGGTAATTGAACACAGTTTTTCTTTTGTTCTTCTGTAAATATAAGCTGAGCCATGAAATGGAATTATTCATAGCTCCCAGCTTTGGTTGGAAGGTAATGGGTGAAGCAAGGTGTGTCAGCACCTGGATATTTATTTTCCTTATTGAGTTTGGGGCTTTTTAATCATCTTTTTTTGTACCATACAGCTTCCAGTGAATGAATAAATACTGGTAGTCATGTATCTAATGCCTGACTAAGTCGGAAGATATTAGGGAGAGAGTAAAATGCCTTTTTCCAAATACATATAAATACATTTAAAATGATAAATTTAACTGTTTGTCATGGGTTGTGTGTTTAACAAGTATATAGAAATGGAAAAGCATTGTCATGACTAAAGTAGACACTTTAGTCATGACTTTAGTCATGTCAGAAGCAGCTTGAATATGATACTACGTTCATATGGAAATGCATGCAATTTTAACATCCTAAAAATATATCTATTCTGAAGATGAGCCTATTTCAAAAATAAAGCTTGTCAGGTTTTATGTAAATTGCACTGCCTGGGGTTTAGCTCCTGTGGGGAACCTGTGCGTTGCAGCGCTGCTTCGTTTACTACAGTAGCTTCATTAAAAACTGTTCCATTTCTCTGTCTCTCTGTCTTACGTGTGTTGATACATCTCATGTGTGCTCGCTCTGTCTTTGATTAATGTGAATCCACATCACCCACACTCACTCACTTGAGTTTTTCTTTAGAAACACCAGATGGATAATGGAAGTGTAATGAAATCTGTGGACTATACATACACACAGTCAAGGTTAGCCATTTTTACCTCTGTTTACCTCCCTCTGTTCTCTCCTACTCCACTCTTCTCCCTGCTGTCTTCTTTTCTAGTGGCCTGCCCAGGGATAGAAGAATACATGATGCATTTTTGACTACTTTTGGAGAAGGAAAAGACACTTAAAACCATTAAGGTCTCGATCTGGGTGTAGAAATAAGAGCAGGCAACTGGAATACAAAGGCGAGAACGCTAAAGTCACAGACTTGAAATATATCTTAGTCCTTTTTTTCTTTTCGTGATCCCGTCTTCACTCTCCGTTAGGCTTCTTCCCGCTGATTGCCATCATTAGAAAGGGCCATTTGCACTGCTGTATTCCACCCATGCACACGCATACACTGACTTTTGCTTTTAAACATGCAATGGTGTGCAAAGAACAAAAAATGTTTCTTCAGCTCACAAAATATTAACCGTCACACACATGTGCTCACACAAGCTGCAACATTCATTAGGTGTAATAGCCCTGCAGGACCGAAGCGTTCAGTCTCTCTTGTTAAGAATCTATTCTCTTCTGAACCTGCTGGAAAGCAACTGTAACACAATGCCCTAAATAGAATGGTATATAAAGGTGATGGTTTGAAAATATGAGGTAACAGCCTGGCTATGACTGACGCATTAACAATCACAGGGAGCTTGTGCTGTTTGATGCCAAATGGTCCCTTGAGGGTGAGGCTCACCGGTCAGCTCCCTACAGAGACGCAGTGAGCACTTTGCCAATTTACCATCATTCTACCCTTTGTAAGGCAACACAGCACAAACATGCCTTTGTTCACTGACCTTTGAATAATTCAGCTCGAGCAAAATGCTATGACACATTTTTGATCAAAGTCTCACTATCAAGGGGAGGAGGCATTTTCCAGACGCTATGTGTTCCCCTCCACTGAGGATAAAAGCTTCACTCCACAACACAATCACTAACAGTAAGGATAAAATGACAAAACAGAAGATCCCTCAGAAATGTAGGACTGTCCATTTGTTTAAAATAATGAGAGCACCTGACGCTGGATAAAGCATTACTCCCACGTAACTCTTTATCCTCTAGGGATTTCACCTCTGCGTGCGGTAAAAAATTGGAGCTTGAATTATCTGGAAGTTTTCCATGGAAATTTCCTGTCCCTTCACCCTTTGATAAATGGTTGCAGATTACAGGTTGGTGACCAGGCGTACAAATCCACTTCAAAGCTTTGTCTGGTGGAAGTCATTTGTTACCCCCAAGGCATCGATCACAATATAACCTCAACTTCTAAACAATTCATTTGAAGAAGCAGAGGAAACAGAAAGCACCTGCTGAGTTATAGGCTAGAGCTGGACTCTCCATCATCTAATGACAGTACCTGTTTGACAGACTGCATTTTTCTGCATATGCGAGCACATGTATGCATTTAGCTGTGTCTATCATCCTGTAGCAATATGTGTTTGACTTTTCTTGTTGCTGAGATTCATAATTTTGTTGCCGCCTTCGGAATTTTGCGGAAATTGAAATGTGCTTCTCGAGTTCAGGGGAATTTCTTTAAGGTTTTAAATGGCAAAACTAATGGGCTCTATGTGTGTGTGGGTGCGTATTTGCAAACGCGTAGCTATATTTGCTTTCTGCACTCGAATATGATCCTGGTCAAGTCTGCACTTTTCTTTTATCTCTCTCTGCTGTTGGGACTGTCCGTACAGCACTAGACAAGCTCCCAGAAATATGATTGCTACTGCGCGCAGACTTGATAACAGATCAACATGTATAAATCACAACGCACAAAATCAATCAGTTCTCATTAAAAATAGTCCTGCCATTCTCAGAAGTTGCCACGCAGCATGGGATATGTCAATAGTGAGAGTAATAGTTTTAGAGACTGTCTGAATCCTGACAAACATTAACAAGAGATGCAAATTCTCAGTGGAAGGAACTTTACTCTTCCCATCATTTTTTTCCTACTGGCAACACATTAATTTATTGGAATATGCAATTGTAATTACAGTCACATCTATCTGGGCCTTAATGGTGAGGCAATGATTGCTAGCTGCTGGCTCTTAATTGCAGTTACACTGTAAGTCTACATGCAAGTGAGGCAGATGTCCTTTGTTACAGTATATGCTGCACACTGTGCATTTGCATCTTATAAAAGACTCACATCACAGAGAGATGTTGTACTTTCAGTTATGAATTTATTTGGTTTGATTTATTTGGTTTTGCCTCATATGCATGTATTTGCTTCCACATTATTACTGCCAGTTTCTGGCTTGTTATTACACAGTTACAGACATTATTTAGCTATAACCACTGTTAAAAGGTCATTATTTGGATATTGATTTGGTAATTGAGTGACAAGAGTTGGCTATTTCCATGTTATTAGTGTCTTATTTCCACCTTATTTCCCCACTATTTGAACTGTAATAGAAAGTGCTGCTGGTTTATCTTCTTGTAAAAGGGGAAAATACAGCCTTTTTTAAAATATGTTTCAAAGTTGTAAATAAATTGATTATTTAGCAATGATTGTCACCAAAAGTATTACTGACGCTGTGCACAATAAATAATGTTTGGTTTTAGCCATGTTTCAAAGCCTTCTGATTCAAAGGCAAACTGCTTGAGTTAAAATATTTAAGAAAAACCTATTGTTTGCAGTCTGGCATGTCAGGTCTTTGATGTTTAATATCTCAGAAGTGTGCTCCATTCTGATTAAACCTGATAGTTCCAGGCCTATTATTTGTCTAACAGTTTTTTCAGTAAATGAAATAATGTTATATCAAACTACTCAAACCAAGGAATAAGATCACTAGAGATTTCTGCACAACACAAACTGCTTGATGTTTCTGATTAGTTCTGGAGGCAGAGCATTATATTTATGGTAGCGAGAATGCTTCATCTGAATTAAACCTTTACCATAAACCAAAGTATTTTTTTAGATTTACATAGGTTATATGTGTGCTTCTAAATGTGCAAGAGTGTGCAGTTGTAGTGAGCAGTGAATGTGTTGTTTTGTGTTGCTGTGTATGCTGTGACCTTTCCTATAGAACCGCTGTGAAGTCAAGTGACAGAGGAGCTGTATACCAAAATGTCCTGACATTAAAAACACGATGCCATGGCCACTGAATCCTTTTTCTAATATACTAACTCTAGATTGTGACCAGAGTGTGTGCATTTTTTTTATAACACAATAAAGTGTGGGGCTTTTTCGGTCTCACCTTCTGCACCACATCCACCACTGACAAAAGATTACTAAAGATGACTTTTCTCACTGTGTTGAATTTCTGTGCTAAAACTTGATCTAAATTAGTATTTGTTCAGTGATGAATCACAACATCTGTCAGCCAAGTTATTTCTAATTGCGTGGCAGATGTTTGTACAAAATCTTTATCACAGTTTTAACATAGTTGTCACGAACAAAGTGCTCAGCACCACAATAAAAAAATCAATGAGCCTCACTTTATGTGGGAAAAATTTGCAGTTGAACGAACATATTAATGATCTATTGAACGCCGGCGCGTGTCTCATTATTCTTTTTCATTTTTTTCATATATATTGACTGTACATGTTCCATTGCTTCTACTTCAGAAACGATCAGTATCATACAGTCAGTACTACTTCCTCTCTCAGTTATGCAGGTATCTAAAAGAGAAACATCAGGTGGATTTCTATTTTAAAAACAATTTAAAAATGATCTGAATGGAGCAAATAAAACTAGCTTAAATATTTGCAATGCAATCAGTATGGCATGTACTGTATGTTGCATCATGCCTCACAACTCTTCTTCTGTGTACAATTAAATATGTTGCAGCTGGCAACAAACTTTTACTATTTGGGTTTTTACTTGCCCATGTACTGTATTAGTGTAAATTAGCTAACGAAAGCACATCACAACTAAAGCAGTCACATCACAAAAGCTAGCAGGTGGTGTGATTAGGTGGAGACATACATTTAATAGGGAAGACAAACATCGTGATGTGAACGGGATCCAAATAAGAAGCACAGAATTACCAAAAGCTTAGACAAAAAGGGATGTCATTTTACTGGGTCACCTCTGTGCTCGACCTGTGCCAACACAGAAATGATGCCCAAAGAGGTGGCGGTCTATCATCAATAAGTAGTGGATCCCTTGAGTTATTTTCGTTCCACTTTGCCTCTAGGGCATGCAGAGTCACAATAACACAGCATATGTTCTTCAAAGAGGTAGAGAAAGAAAAACTACACCTTCTTAGATTTCTTAATATATTTTCAAAGATACCCAGGCTTTCACAAATTAAATTCTCAACCTCTATTAAATCCCCACTGCATACAGCACTGTGCAAAAAATTCTTGAGCTACTACTCATTTCTTTATATTTTGCTTCCAGTGAGTGAGACTTGAGCAATAGTCTTGGGCAATGGTTGTCCAGGCTTTCTGAAGGTCTTTGAAAGGGTTTTCTTTACATTTTCCTTTTTCATTAATTTTGAGTCCTTGTGAAATAGGTGAGAATACAGCAGATGGCTATCCCTAACCCTGGACTGAAAATCAGTGGAAACAGATCTTATCTGGAGTTTTTAGTTCAAACCATTATTAGTATGTGCAAAAGAGGTCAGGAGAGAGGTGCCTATATCCATCTGTAAAACACAGAGGAGGCTCTGTCATGGTTTGCTCTATTTCAGCCAGTGGTGTTAGGGATCTTGTCAAAAGAGATGGAATTCTGAGCACAGAAAAGGGCTGTCAGATTTTAATCTACCATGCATGTACCATCTGGAAAGAATCTGATTTGCCGCAGATTCATTTTTCAGCATGAAAGTGAACACACTGTCAGTGCAGAATACCTGGATAGAAATACACACAGTGGAACATTATCAGTTATGGACTGGCCTCCAAACTGTTTGGACCTCAACATTATTGAAGCAATAATGCTTCAACTATTCCTGAAGAGTCATGAAAGAAATCAACATATACTGATTAATAAAAGTAATAAAGCCAATATTGATAGTAAAGCTTGTTAGATTTGTAAAAGCTTATATACTGTATTTTCATATATGTTTGTATGTGTTTCAATAAATTGCTCCGCCTATTTCACATGTTCCTGCCAAAATACAAAGTTCATTCCTTCAGATTGCTGCCTTGCAGATAAAAGTGTTTAAAAAACACATTTTTTTTAAAGTAATGTACTGAACTGTACTGTACGTACAAGGGTTGGTCACTGTGCTGGCAAACAGAATGTACGCAACTAAACAGAAGCTCTCGGGGCCAGATTGTCTGGTGCCATTCACACATGGTCTGGTGATGGTGATTCATAATTTTTTTTTGCAATTTCAGAAAAAAACAAATCTGGAAGGCATTCAATCTGGGACCATAAACACCGCTACAGATCATCATCTAAAGATAGAGCAAGTGTTATGAAGAGCATGTACGTGTCATTAACATGTGTGCCTCGTGTGCCCATCTTTGTCTCTGTTTTATTGGCATTCGGTTTATGAGCGCATGATTCAACCGCAGACAGAGTATGTATGTGTAATTGTGTTAAGGAGTGGAAATCAAATATGCTAGATTAAATGACAGAACAAACAGATGTGTGTCTCTCTGTAATGGAAGAAAACATGGGTGTGGTAGACAGATCTAATAAAGCAGGCAGTATGGTGGCAATAAGCTGAGTTAAGTAACCTTGATTCCATCTATTAACACTGTTTACCATATCCTTTATTACAAAGAGATGAATCGCAGCCCTTAGCTAAAGCAGTGCTAAATCAAATAGGATTTAAATGCATTTGCTGCTAACTCAAATGAGATTCAAATGCATTCACTTGATCGCTATTTTGAAGCTGATTATTTAGCTTTGAATAAAAACAGCCGCGAATGTGTGTAGGGCCCTCTATGAATATGTCACAGTGTACATGTTTTTTACGCTCTCATGAGTATGTGACGATTGATCGTTCTATGTACAGCCAAGTCATAAGGTGACAAAGAGTGTGTTAAGGTTTTACAGCAATCTGCTCACCGGTGGAATATTGGTTGGATTCCAAAGGGCCGGGAGTACATCAGACATATGGCAAAACAGCTGCTGCTGTACGAAAGATAAGCTAAACTCTCCATCATGCCATGTGACACCTCAGAGAGCCTCGCTGCACACATCGATCTCCATAGGCTTTTTACTGCTTGTCAAACTCTGAATATATCTGCCACTGTGAAAAAAGGTAGCCTGAGGGGATAGGCAATGCAGAAGGGCAGAGTAAGACGCAGGCAAGGAAAGGGTTAATCAGGAGGCAGAATAATTTGAAAAGAGAGGTGATACAAACTCCTGAATGTGCATATGTTGAAGGAAGACGAATGTAGACAGAAAAGAGAAGGAAAACAGGAAGGATGTTGTATTGCAACATCCTTCCTCACGTCCTCCCAGGAGACTTATACCCCGAGGGTATACTGTGATCACTGCTATGTATGTGTGCATGTACATGCCTGTGTGTGTGTGTGTGTGTCACAGTAGGTGGTTTCAGTATGAACTATCACACAGTTTATTCATGACAGCTCCCTGCTGATGGATACAGAGACACCGAACAACCTGCTTGCACCTCAGTACTTTCCTGTGTCACCAACATGCAGTCACTCACTTTTCATTTTCTTAGATAAAATGTCATTGTTTGCACATTGCTTAGACAAAGATCCTGCTTTAGATAATACTTGGAAAGAGTGATGGCATGCATGTGCATCCATCTGTTCATATTACAGTTATATTTACACAGTTTGAAAAAAAAAAACCCCACCAAATGTCTTAAGACGTGATGTGTTAATGACTGTCTTTTGTAATAGTATATAACATGTATCCAAGAAGCATGAAGTTCATTTAATGCAGATTACTTTCACCCTGCAGGACAGACCCCATTTTTACTACGCACTGTTATTTGTGCACGCAAGATGCCATGAAATGAAGTTAAAGCTGAAGTGACATGGGTGGCAGACAAGTTCCAAATTAAAGCAGTTGAGACTCGATACAGACAGTGTTATTATCTTATGGCTATCATGCCTAGTTACACATTCAGCAGAGACACAGAAGCATACTGGAGTTCTAACAAGTCTGAAACCGTGGCCAAACCCTAATTCAGACAAACCGAGAGGATTTACGTGATAGAAACACATCAGAAGGGCAGTGTAACAAAATAAGGGAAGGGCTGCTTAATTGCTTCAGCTAACTGCACGGATACCACTGGTATGCTAGCTAAGCTTTGTGGTGAAAAATACTTTAACGGGTGTCTGTTTAGCAATTCTTTATTAAAGGCTTGTTTTGTGTTGGGGTAAACAACGTGTGTGTATATATATAAGTAATAGTAATTGCATTATTTAATGGTTTTCTAATTAGATTGTGTTCATTATGCTCGTAGTCATGTAGAACTGTTAATCCCCAGTCCAGTTAGTGTTGGGTCTGGTGAAATCTATAATGCAAGTTTTCAGGCATAACTTGAGCTTAAAGACTGCCGAATAATGCAGTCTGTTTTTCAGTCATGATCCAATCTTGATTAGGTAATCATGAATATAATATTGTAATATTTATAGTTAAGCCCCATCCGCATCCATAAAAGGGACTTTAGACATACACACATAAATACTAGTTACTGATGTGGTAAAATTGTTGTCTTTCCCATTCATTTTCCCTCTCCATTTCATTTCCAGGTCAGTACACACTGTGCTTTACTCCCATTTATAGTGGCTTCAAAGTTGAGGTTAATTAAACATGGTAACTCCCTGTTTCTCACCACTAACAATTATTTTGTCACCAAATTTTTATTGACATTCCATTAGCATCACTGTTTGTGCCCTCTCGAATATCCATTTCTGCTGCAGCCTCGGTTTGGTCCATCGACTAAAAGTGCTGGTAAAGAAATATTCATAAATAAAGTGGTGTGTTGATGTGCTGAAGTGAACTCTCTTCTGAACATGAAACAATGGAAAAAGAAGCGCTTTTGTGTGGACAGTATACACAAACAGCCAAACTTAATCCAATTCAGGTGTTACATCCTTATCTCTCTCTAGTGGATTCTCTCCAATCAGTATGAAGTATTGAGAGCGTGTAATAGGTGGCCATTGTGTAATCAACTGGGGATACTATGCTCACTCCATGGTAAAATGGGGGAATGAGAGAACGGGATGAAAAGCGTTTTATGCAATTTCAGCTTGACTTACAGAACTGTTGTGTCGGTTGCCTGGTAACTGTAAACCTGAGACGCAAGTGTGGAGATGCTAGTGAACAAGTCTCCCTCCATTTCTTTTTTTTCTCTTTTCTTAGCAGCTTGTCCTTTATGTCTCCCTATCAGCCGTATACGCTGTATATTCCTCCTTTGTTATGAGTGAAAAGTTGTAAAAACCCACGTTTTTTTTCATCTTTTGTCTGCTTTTTTCCCCCACAGATTTTGACTTAGAAAGATCACAGAGGCAAAGTTGTGACAGGGAACTCATACTTTGACAGCAGGCATGAAAAGCAGGGATATAGAGAGGTCAGACACGGCTAAAGGAATATTTCACAAAGCCTTCAGTCTCATGTAGAAAGCAGCCCTGGTAGACATGTAACATCCACTGCCCTTTTGTCTGTTGGGCCCTCTCCCTCTTGACCGGTGACACAACAACAAGGTGTAAAAATTTCAAGTGTCTGTGTGTGTCTGCGTCCATTTGCCTGATGAATATGACATATATGTTTCTTTTGTAGCACTTTTTCTTGCATTTTCTTTTGTCTTTCATATTCTCACTTCCCCACGCTACCTTGCATCTTGGCAAGTTGTGAAATAGTACTAACAAAGCGTAATCATCTCTGTCAGCCACTGAAAATTGGCTATCAGGATTTAATGGCCCTCAAATATAAACAAAACAAAATCCATGTGAGAGTCAAGCGAGTGTACGGACTGTTTAGCAGCTGGTTTGTATCTCCGGGCCCGAATTCAAGGATTACGTATGGATTTCTAGTGTGGTTCCCCAGCTGCACCAAGGCCGATCAGCAAGCACTCCAGCGGGTGGTGAAAGAAGCTGGCAGAATTATTGGAACAAGTCTGCCAGAGATCAGTAATATCTTCCCCACTCGCTGTCTGAGGAGGGTGCACAGTATCCTGCGGGACCAACATCACCCTGCGCGCCACCTTTTCCATCTGCTGCCCTCAGGGAGAAGGTACAGGTCTATACAGGCCAGAACATCCAGACTGGCCAACAGCCTGTATCCACAGGCTGTGAGGCTCCTGAACTCTCTGCCCCCCTCTCACGGACAATAACCATATCCAACTTCTTAATAGCAATGAACTGGTCTGCATTGGTGCATCATATCTTTATTCTCTTCCCCCTCCTGCCCCCCCCCCCCCCCCTCTTTCTTAAATAGATAACTATCATATCTGATATCATATCTCACAGTACAATAATATTGAATGGGTTGCATTGTTGTATTTTGTCATGTTTCTCAGGTCTTTGTCTGAATTCCTACGAACATTATTGCTAAGGATTGTCTTATTGCATTGGAGTCACACTGGGTTAAATATGTACACTTGGGTTTTAAGGGGTATTTATTATTTTCTTCTTTTTTTTTTTTTTTTTGGGGGGGTTGTATGGAAGCCCCAAACGCAATTTCATTGTTCTTGACAATGACAATAAATAAATAAATACTAAATACTAAAATACTTTTTGCTCCCTTTCTGATAGTGAATTTAAAATTCTGTATGAAATTTCCATATTTGTCATTGACAGAGAGCGCGGTTTATTAATCTGTAATCGAAAAGAAACCACAATAATTTTCATAACCTGCAGACTCGGCACCTGCAGTGAGATTCTCTTTGTTCTCCCTCTCCCTCATTCTTTTTCAGGCCCTGTCTCTTAGAGCTGTACACGTTTTCAGGCTCACTGGAGGCATTCCAATAGATCCATCAATTTGGCAAAGCAGTGTGTGTGAAGCATAAGAGTCATTCCCTCAGGATACACACGCAAATACACAGACACACACACGCACACTAATAGACAATCTATGTTGTTTATTTGCCTCTCCTCTGTGTTTTTACCCGCAGGATGTCTCAGAGGTGATGCTCATGTGTTGGTTAGGTCCTCTATGTTGTTATTCCCTTTGTTTTTCATACATGGCTTTGCTGGCCTGTACTGAATAAGCTGCTAATTGAATACTCCCATAGTGTGCCATACACTGGTTTGGACACCATCCCTGTATGTCCTTTACTTCGCTGATTACAGCGCTGTCAGTCACAGGATTAGGGATGGGTATTGATAAGAGTTTCACGATTACGATTCCATTTTCGATTCTGTTTAACGATTCGATTCTTTATCGATTCTTTTTAAAAAAGGAGAACACTAAGGTCGATTAGCTTAGAACTTTGTTTTATATCTTCTCTTTGAACAAGATAGAAATTTAGGAGTAACATGGCCTTACAAACCCAACAGTGACATCTTAAGAGATCCACAGCCTACGGCTCTTCAATGGGGTGTCACAGGGTCCCCAGGAAAAAAAATAAATAAAAGAAGTATTCTTCTGTAGCAATAACAAAGTATAACATAAATTTTTCTGTAGCAATTACACAAGAATATCCAGTAATGTCCCTGCCTACAATTAAACACATTCACATACCGAATGTCGGGGGCATCTGCTGTGGCAAATGGGTGCAAGCCTTTGACCACAAACTTAGTCACTGCTCGGTGACATCCGTCTATCCTGGCCTGAAAGGAGACGCTACCGGTAGACTGCAGCGACAACTGCCAGCATCTGAGCCAGACTCTGTCTGTCTCTCTCATCATGATCACCTAAATGCACAGTAATGGCAGGTTTTGTAATAAGGCAGATCGCGCTAACATAATATGCACTGTTAGTTGATTATTTACCTGCCGTATTAAGGGGAGAGGACGTGCAAACGTTAACACTGCTGCTGGGTTGAGATTTACGAGTCCGGAGTGGAATTAAAAACACGACATTCATTTAAGGTTATCACGTGTTTTGTGAGCAAATGCTTTTGCATATTCGTAGTGTTTCCTCCCTTAAATGAAATATCTACTTTGCAAGTATTGCAAGTTGCCCTGTTGTCATCCGTTCTCGTAAAGTATAAACAAACTTTTGAGCGTTTGAGCTGCTTAGGCGCCGTGTTTCCTGCCAGGTAAATGACGCTCCGCAACGTGGTGACGTCATTCGGACTGGAATCGATAAGGGAATCGTTTGCAAAAATGGCAAACAATTCCAAGGAATTGAAACAGGTTCTCAACAAGAACCGGTTTTCGATACCCATCCCTACACAGGATGATGTGATGGTTCACCGGTGTCGGAATGTGTCACTGCATCCAAACATATAAATCATTACTATGAAACAAAATCTTTATTTTCTACCCAAAGTCAAATGACGCACGGCAGCACAAATCCACAACATGACACGTACAGTATTGCGCAAACCCATATACTGTAGGTCTGGCAGTTAAAAAACCAAAAGCACTCTTGCACGATCCACATGATGTGTCTCGACTAATTAAAAGGTGTCACACTCTAAGGTCTCAATTTGCTGATGAGCTAAATCAGGACATTCTCTTTCAGGGTTGACTGATCTGTGCGGGTGGGGGTTCAGCACTTGTGACTGACATCCGAGATAAAGACAATGCTGTTTCTGCACATATGCGACAGATGCAGACACGCTGTTCTTCCTACAGTTATCTAATCAGTTGTTCTGTCTTCTTTCTTTGTTCTTTTTCCTCTGTATTCTGACATCTGCCTCTCTTGCTGTCCGTCCAACCCCACTTGCCTACTTGGGGACTTCAGTGATGGCTTCAAAAGGCAAAGTTCGAGGTGAGTGGTGGCTGCTGCTGCTGCTTTTCCCGCTGTGCCTCAAACTCAACCTGACAAACCAATATCAGAAAAGAGACTTAACCTTTTATTTTAAAAAATTAATGGACGGATATTTTAATCTATTTGCTTCTATTCTTTTGTGTGCGTGTGTGTCTGTGCTGTTGTTCCCTGACTATTTTGAGAATAGTCATATTTGTGTATTTGGATGAAATGTGTTTTTTGTTTTTTTCATTTCGGATTTCTATTACAGGGTTTTGCCATAGTGGGATTTATCACTATCCCAACACTGAAAAATAATGTGGAAAAACTAATTTGTTTGAGAATAAAATTAGACAGTTTGTTTCAACATAGATTTTTAGATTTGTAAATTAGTACTAGGGAAAAGGAAATCATTTAGGTATGTATATAGTGCAAAGACAACCCAAGGTCATGCAATTATTAATCAGCTATTTAACTGTGTGATAATGTCCTTTGCCATTGCTTTTATTGGAAAGGTGGCAGTACATTAAAGAGATCCAAATCTTCTCCATCATCTTCTGTGTCTCCGCTATGGCAGCGAGAACGGATTATAGATCAAAAAGTGAGTCAGAGAGGAGAAGCAAAGTGTTTATTTGAGAGCAGATAACCTGATTTCATTCTGCGTGCCTCAGCAAATATGCTTCTCAAAGACTAAGAATTTATTCAACCGTGGTTATAATCCCTTTCTGTTTAGTTACCATCTTTGGCTAATGATTACACACACACACACACAACAGTCACTTCCTAAGCAGAGATGTGATCATAATTCAGATGAAAGGATTGGTATCAGCTAAGGTTGGCATACCTAATAAAAACACTCAAACTGTATCAAAGCATATTTGGCAGAAATGAAGCTCCTTTTTTTTAAAAAATTTTTATAGATGTTTCGCAGTGATTATGCAATAAATACATTTCTTCAAGAATCATAATCTGAGCCAAACTTTTAAATTAAAGTGGCAGAACTCGAAAGTGTTTGGCTTTTATATAACTCAGGTTATTATGATGAGATCGCTTTGGAGCTCAGTCCCAAATTCATCGTGCAGCATGACTGTGACAACAATAGGGCAGTCAGAACCAGAAAGAACAATCCTCGACAACAAGAAGAACATGGCTCCCGCAGCAGATGGCATGAGCCCTGATCGCAAATTCATGGAGTCAGTATGGAATAAAATGAATAAACAGAGGCAATCAAGACAGAGGAAATATGGCAAGTTGCTCATTATTTTAAATAAAATAGCAAAACAGCTCAGTTGAACAGCTTTTATCTTAATCGAGAAGCCTCCTGTAGAAAAGTAACATTTTATAGAATTATTTCTGTGCTCAGAGCTCGTACGGACCTTCTGCACAGGTCCTTCCAGTGTTTGTTTCCTTATGGCGCATCTTAACATGCAATGCTAAAAAGCTGTATATTACTAACCCAGTCAGAATGTAATTTCAAGTGAAGGAAGCAACACTTGTTGTTCTCAGAGTTTGCCTGCTGCCGAATGGTAGATTTGGTATAATCCTCATGTTAAAACCCTGTCAGCGCCTTACGTCCTCCTTCCCTGCTATCCTCAGCTGCAGTGATAGTAGTCACAGGATCAACATCACATTCCCCCTCAACACTTCGCTACAGTTTTTTCTCATTTTCCCGCTGCGTCTGAATGCATAATGAATTTAGACCACCTCTTTCCTGATCAGCATCCAGCTGCGTGTGTTTCATTTCATTCATTCATTTCATTTATTTATTCATTTTCAGGCACAACAAATACCTATATTGAACATAAAATACACAAAACAAAAAACAAAACTTGCCTGAAAAAGGAGTGGGACGAAGAAAACTTATTAAATCCCACCCCTATACTCACTCATCAACAAAAAAAACCAATAAACTTCCCGCAGCTACGCCCATCATTGCATACAGACCCATCAACAGCCCCGGGCAGATACAAGCATCTAAGCGGCAGCTCGCAACCAACAATTAGAGCCTTCATAACTGAATACAGAATATATAAATTATAAATTGCATTACCACAGGTAACAGGCAGTAATAACTACAAGTAACAAACACACATACATATACATACATATATATCTACACACACAAGTACATATATGTACATACATACGCACACTTTATTTATTTTTTTTTATTTTGGAATCCATACCAGCAATGGTAAGAGGACAGACATTACAGAGCACACTAAAACCCATCATTGAGTATACTGTGACCAGACCAACTGTTTGTAGAGAAATTTAAATCTATGAATATTTTTGCATTGTTTCAATTGTAAACTCAGACTGTTCCAGATTTTCACACCACATACAGACACAACTGTATCATCTCTGTCTCACTCACTCTTGATTCAATCCTCTCTTTAAAGGCTACCCTAACCTGACTATCATCCTTTTCCATCTTACCGCAGCAGTATAGGAAATCCATTGCACTCTTTAATAGGGGGAACAGAAGATGTGTAGATCAGAGTCGAGCACATGTCTCCGGCCTGCCTCTCTTACCCTTATAATGAGGCTACTGGTAGGAAAACATAACAAGCCAGATAAGATTCATGCTGATCAGTGGGTGGATAAAGGCTTAGCTCACCTCAAAGTATCAGTTCATCGGTATGTGTGCAACTGAAGGACTGAGTGGATGGTTAAGGGTGCCTTTATTCTTTTGTAAATGTGTATATATAGCATCGCCAATTACTGCATACAGCATGAAAGATTAATTCAAAGATGTTTTTTTTTTCTGTTCTTCTACTTTTTTCTTTTTTTTAAGTTGTGGAAGTTTACATCGCAGTTATATTTCACAGTCAGCATTGCAAATGAGCTAAAAAACAGCACAAAAATAAATATATGGCACTTGTATGTGCACAAGTGACACAATTTCTAACTAAATTTAATTAGTGTTTTTTTTAAACTTTACAAAATCATTATTTAGAGTGAGTCTTGTACATGCTTCACTTGCACCGTAACCATACACAACACAACACATAAATCGATTGGCCAAAATATTTACAAAGGGCTGCTGATAAAATACTCAAGTAGTCACTGATAAAATACTGTCTATATATTATGTAGATGGCATGTGGGTCTCCTCACTAATTCCTAGTAGCGCTGCAGTGGTGGTGTTTCTACAGAGTCACATGTGAGAAAACATCTGAGAATAATTCAGTGTGATCAAATGAACGTTTATTTTCTGCTCAAATGTTAAAGCTATTAGCTGCATATTGTAAATACACAATCATAACATCTTTTAATAAGTTTCACTCAATTTTCCTAATTTTCCTTCCCAGCATCCCAAAGCAGCAATTTTGGCCTAGTGGCCAAACCGCATTACTATAACATCTGTATTCATCAAGTGATGCACACTGGCCCAAAAGCATTTATTCAGTCAATGGAAAAAGAGTCAATGCGAAACTCAGTGTTAGAAACTCTGCAAAAGGCCTCTTCTCATTATAGAAAAGGCTCACTCTAAGACATAAAAGATGCGCTGTTAACATCTGGTACTACATAGCAAGGTCTCTCTCAGAAGCTGTGTCGAAGCTGTTTTTTGACTGATTTTTTTATCTTATATCTATTTAAAGATAATCTTGCCCCGAGCTTTTGGAAGCACAAAACTGTGAAGTTTAGTAAGTTTGCTGCAAGCCACAGGTTGACACCCGTTTTCTGCTTTTCCATACATTTCTGTACACAACTACTGCAACTCAAAGAATACAAAGTCACAAGCAGCTCTTGTTTGCAGCCTACTCATGATGTACAATGAGTTGTTCACTTAGATGAAGAAAATTGTAACTTGAAAAATATGCATACCATCAGGAAAGTTGTGATAAGGATTTTTGCAAGCATAAATTATAGCACACATGGGAAATTTAGTGTGGATCCAGGCTTGCAGATCGTCTCAATCAACCCCTGAAAGTCCAAAAAGGAAAACCTGTAAAAGCTGGAACCTCAGCACGGTGCATGCTTATGCCACTGGAGGCACACGCACATTTTTAAAATATATATCAGAAAGCTGTTTTCCTATAGACTTCTACAGGACCGGAAGTCTTTTTGCAGCCACAACTATAACCTTCTGATGGACTGAAACTTTTTAGGCACTTCCATATACTCTGATATTATTAAAATGTAATATAGCTACACATGTGAAACTGTTTCATTTATGTCACCTGCCTAAATTCATGGATTTCAGCATATTTCTTCTCTTTGTATGTCCCGTTTCTGTTTGTGTGCAACCCCCTGCTTGTTGTCCACCCCTCCTATAGTGATACGTCCATTTTACTGCATTAAAACAAGTCGAAAATTAATACAGTGACACCCTGAACTCTGATATTGCCCTACAACAATAAAACTGAGTTGACTTAATTTAAGTTATTTTGGGGGATTTTAAAATTCAATAAAAATAAATGCTAATTGTTATCAGCAAACTCATTCTTGTTCAACATAACACAAGGCAAGTTTTAAAGGGATATAGTATACCAGGAAATTTAATATAACAAAGTTGCTAAAACAGACAAAAAACCCCCCAAAAAAACAAGCAAAAGACAATAAAAAAAAAAAACATATATAACATACATAAAACCTCAAAGAACAAAGAAAACTTTTGAATCTGATCTGTAGCAGGATTGATAAGGAGGAAGTGCACTTGTTAAATTTTGTATTTACATTTATTTAAAGTATCTATCTAGCTTGCTTTCCTAATCTTTTGAGACAGACGGCTCTCAAAGTTTAGGAGCATTAACGACGAAAACTGCATCCCCAGACGAAAAAACATTGGATGTCTGTGAAAAATATTGGCTGTCTTCCAGTTTGGCAGTAGAGGATCCAAGAGTACAAGGGCTAGATTTACTAACAGTCTGCGCCAGCGCAAAACCCTCTTTTGGCATTAAAAGAGCAACGACTGGGATTTACTGAAGAGGCACAGTGTCAGTTTTGCAACTGACAGGTGTGGATCGAGGTATTTTTGCAGCTGGAATTATTGCCGATATATTTCTAAGAGTTTCCCTCTCAGGCCTCAAACTGTTTTGGTTCTACAGAAAAAGTGTGAATGTGTAACTACAGCAGTGCATGGTGTGCTGCCTGACAAGGTTGGCAAGTGGTAGCATGTATAATGAGGAAAAGTAATGGACCAAGACACCTGCCCTGTGCAACACCACAGGAAATGAGGGCAGTCTCTGTGGTATTATGTGCTCTACTAAATGAAGATGTGATAGTGGCCTGTCTCTACTCAGTATTCTAGTATCTGAGTTCTAACTCTTCTTCAAAAGAGGCTGTACTACAAGTGTTTTGACAGTGGATTTAAAAACTCAAATAAAAAATTCAGTTAGTGCATTTCACAATAATAATAACTGGATTAAGTTATGAGATTTAAGGTTTTCAAATAGTGTGAAACAGACGGGAAAGTTTGATCAAATTTGGAGGTTTTATGCAAGGTAAGACTGTATGGAAACCTTACGTCCATGGGGATGCACTCTTCTCCACGTGTCAAAAATGTTAACTTCCCATCTATCCTTCCTCTCCTCAACCACCACGACATAATCTGAACTGTTGATTTGTAAGACCGGTAATCGTCAATTGGAGTGATTTCAGTGAAAATGAAAAACATGTAACTTTTACTGCAGCTAGTATCAGCCCTGTCATTGTGACTGACTCATAGCTGTGGCAAAAGTGCTTTGTGGCAAAGTAAGTCTGACACCAACCAAATGATGAGAGCTGTTTCTTTTTTTCTTTCTTTTTTTTTAAATTAGTACTTTCTGCCCACTGAATCTTGCAGGTCCCCCTGGGGTGACAAGCATTTCCCCAGATCCTTCTTAAATGAACAGAATCTGTCAACACATCACTACACATTAGAAAATCACACTGTGTCATGTTGATTTGGGGAATTTGGGGATTTTTGGTGGCAGCAGTGATTAGTTTGATTTCCCTCATGAATGCCACCCTAGCCTGCGATTATCCTGCTCTCACCCTGTATGAAAGCATAAGAGATGAAATCCTTCCTGTGATAAAAAAAGAAGATGAAGTCAAGTACACTCTTCCTCCACATCATTTTGCAAGAAAACACAATAAATTAGATTTCCCTGCCCTTATGCTTTTATGATATTTAATTTGAATGACCTACTAAGCCAGTAAACGTGTGGATGCCTGCTAATATTGCTTGTCCTTATATTCAAGAAGAAATCTAGCCAAAGCTTTGCCTTCATGGCCTTATAAAGTGAATAATTCAATAGATGAAGCTGTGATCTTGCTATTCTGAAAAACACTAAAGTGAAGATAAAATTCGGTGGATATTGCACCTATTACTATTACATCTAAAGCACACAGCAGTATGTATAGCACAAAGAGGGTACACAAAGATATGTATTTAATAGTACCTGCTTATATTTTATGTATAAATCAGGACTGCATAATTTTTGAATGTTTCCAAAGTTTCTACTTGACAGTTCAGAGAATTTAGCTGTGCAAGAACTGGCTCTTTCATGGCTAGAAGGAAACATTTAAGATATTGTTCCTTTGTTTCTGCTCTCGCCTCAGTTGTTTCCTTTTTTCTCCTTTCTTTTTTGCATGTCAAAATATGTGCTTATATCCTTTCCTAATTGTCTTTTGCTCTCAGCTTCATCTTCTTCTTCTTCTTGCTTGTTTGCTTTTGCTAGCTGGAAGAAAGCACTGTATGAAGTATTTATGAAGGCCTGGTTTACCTCCGTCATAAAACTGTGAGATGTCTGACCTTGGCTCAGAAAGGATAGTGAGATCCCTGGCCATTCTGGACTGAGCAAGCTTGAACTCAGGCAGCTAACATGCTGAGAATGGGCAGAGGTTTATATCTCTGCCCTTTAAATTGATGTGGCTGAATCAAGGGCAGAAAATACTGGGCAAATGGTAGAAGTGTCTGGAAACATGTCTGGTCACCAATTTGAATTTGGGTTGTGGGCTTTTATAAATTTTGATGTGTAGGTTTGGCTCCTGAAAAGTGGCATCGCAGAAAAGTTCGGCTGTGGCAGGTCTTTGTCATCAAAAACAGCAACAAAAAAGTCAAGAGGAGATACGTGAGCTGGCATGTTTGTTTCTCGTAGTGCTTTGTAAACTCGAGGAACACCACTTCTTCTTCTGTGTTTGCCCTTATATCATATTAAATGTTATTATTGTCCTTACATGAACAGCATGTGTTAACATTATCCACTCAGTGGAAACGGAAAAAACATACACAAACAAACCTGGACTCTCTCTGTAACGCTGCTCTTAAACAACACCTAACAGCACCATGGAGAAGTAGGTGATATTTTGTTGATCTGACTCCAAGGGCCAAGTTGGATGTCAAGTTTGCAACGGCAGCACCAACAGCTGCCCAGTCTAATTACTGTATGTAAATGACAACAGCACTGCCGTAGCCAGCCTCTCTGGTGCCGAATAATTAATTTCATATCTCCAGATCAAAAATGACTGTCCTGAGGTAATTGTATGCTCGTGCTGAATACAAAGGTAGCTCCACCCTCTGCAGGGGTTGCATTCAATTTGCTCACAGCAAGAAACTTATCATTGTCAAAAGAGCAAGCTCAAATTAGAAATACTCACACGCGGGCATGCTCGCTTGCAAGCGCAATTTACATACGCCTCATTTGCCAAGAGAAAAAGAACAAAGCTGAAAAGTGAATGTTTATTCAGTTATAAGAATGAAAACAGAGAGAACCACTATAACCCAATTTATGACCATTTGCATAACAATATCGTTCATATATGGACAGGTGACTGATTAAAGTAAACACCTGAACTGTAGACCCCTACAGAGAGGGGATCAGGTGGCTCTGTTATGCTGTGAGGGGCATAATGATGGCACTGTGTGGGATCACTTGCCCTCTTAGAGGGAACTATGGCAGTTCGAAGTGATTACCTTGGCGCTGTAGTGAAACATTTCAATCCAGATGGGAATGATCTCTTAAGGATGAAAATGATATGATCTGTAGGTCACAAGGGATCACCTATAAGAAACATCGAACTGAGATGTCCGACAGCACTCTCCACTGCCATCATCACCTAAATAAAAGCCAAATCCACACAGGAAGCGACAAGCAGCAACAGGCTGCCCAGGAGCCACAAAAAGTCAGTGACATACAGCGACTTCAGGTGACGGCAGGAGATATAACTTGTGGTGACACAAGGCGGGCAGGTCCTGAGCTTCTCAACCAGCAATTAAAAATAAAAATGAAGAAAACCACTGATTAGTAACTATGTAACTTAGGCAACCAGACCCTACAATATCTGCTAGTAACTGACAATCAGCTACAAAGTGATGGGCAATGAGTGTGGGTGCTTCTTAAGGGAATATCTTTGGAGAACCTGATAAAACAACACCTTACTAGTGGTCTTACTTATTTTAATAAAGATTACTAAACTTAGATATAGAATAATAGAATGTATGATATGTCAACTGTATAAATATTTATTGTCAGGTATTAGTTAACTGAAGTTTGGATTATACATTAGAAAAAGAAAGGTTAGCCCCAAAACACAACTGAAAGAGGAAGAGGTGTAAAGATGATAACAACAATTAGAACTGTGTGAAGTCTTCACCAACTATACAAGGTTTTAATAGATAAATGCACACAGGGAGAAAAATGGAAGGCAGATTTTAAATATTTCCACTTATGAGCGTTTTGGCAGCAGTGAAAGTGCTTTAAATCTAACTGTGCCTCCCTTTTCAAGCAATACCAGTCTAAATGCATTCAATTGTGTTTTTATTGCCGGAGATTTCACTTTGTCTTCTCTTTTCAAGATATTCAAAAGATAAATTACATATGGTGCTTTAGACTCCACTCATACTCTTGTTCTTAAAAGCTGCTATATACTTTTTGTCGCAGTGGTAATTACCCTTTTTTTCCCACAGGAACATGCCATTTCATTTTATAGTGAACGCTAAAGGCTGGCTTTTTATGCCGGGCGTAATAGTGTTATGAAATGTTGATAAATCACATTGGAGATGCAACATTGATTTAGGATGGATGTTGATAGAAGGCGTGAAAAAGTTCACCGCAAAAGAGAAAAGAGACAACCCCGTGTACGCAGCGTGTTCTTGAGAAAAGCGTGTGTGAAAATTGTCGCAGTTGGAGGGAGAGTCCCAGAGTGAGGGCAGTGAGTGATGATGCTCTTCTCTGACATGTTAACTTCTGTTCCAGGAAGTTACTAACCACATTTTGTGCTTCATGTGATCAGCCCTAGCCTTTCCTTCCTGGAGATGACAGCGTATTCGTATTTTTATGTTTATTTTTTTCCAGTTGCGTGTTTAATATTTTTTCTGATGCTTTAAACAAGTGAAGAGGTTGGAGAGTTTTTATTCTCAAGGACGCTGTGACAGGATACGTCCCTGGCTGATGAATTCACACCAGCTCTTGAGATGATAAAACTGTTGACCTTGTACCTTCTCTCCAATCACCAGGCCACCCTGCTGCCTGACACTTTGCGAATCACTCTGAAAACCTTGTGTACCCAGCTGCGTAGCCACCTGTGTAACCTTATAGACACTAACTGGTCATGGCAAAGCTGTCATGTCCTATGTAATCTTTTGCCTCTCATTCGTTATCTTCTTAGTGGGATGCCTTTTTTAACAGTGAGCCACTTAAAGGCCACGCTTTATAGTGTCAGAGCATCTGAGAATATGCTTTGCAGGGTGGCTAAACCTTCGATGCGGTTTCAAATGCACATTTTTTAACACAGGATTATTGGAAAAACATCAGCAAGTGCTCATAATACATTTATTCTTCTATTATAACGTATAGCGATAATGGGAAATTCTTCTCTAAGGCCCTGCAGATCTAGTTCAGGTTCAAATGATTAATTGCTCTGAGCTTAACAGTTTAAATGCAGTTCTACTGTGTTACATTGTGGGTTTTATTTTTGTGCTTTTGACTATTGTTCTTACTTGCGGTAATAACATTGTGCCTCCTCCACAAGAGCTCCCACTCAGTATTAGAACTTCTCTTTTCCCAGCGCTGGAAATAAAATTAAAGTTTTAAACAAACCCAGAGATTAACCTAACTTGTGTGGACAAGGAAACAAAGGCAAGCAGAAAAATGTATACACATATTTATTATTGTATTTAACGTGGTAGATAATAGCCAGACTTAACAAGCTAACTCTTAGCTCCTTGCCAGTTCTCACATCTTACTTTTCATAACCCACACAAATTATGGGCATGCTCTACTAATCTGGAATTGTCCTTTAAATTTTAAGCATGATCCCAAGCCTGCAATTATCACTTGTGCTTGACTGGCTTAAAGGGTGACTCAGCTAATCAAAACTGTGGCCTGCCTCTTCCCGTCCTGTAATCCTGTATTCTCGGCCATACATCACAGCTCTACAGCTCAGTTGAGCTCCAGTCCTGGTATAAAGGTCAGTAGCTCCAGGCTGTCCATCTGTCTGCTGCATCTCTCTCTTTTTCTCTGCTTCTTGAATGCCTAAATAAGAAAGGTTAGTAGACTCGGCTGCTCTTGCTTGAAAGGTCATGTGGGGGAGCAGACAGGAAGCACCCAGGATACTCTTATATTCGTATCAGTGTTATTTGTCCAGTCATTTGCTTGGGCAAGAAGCGGCTGAATTGGCCCGTGCATTTTTCTATAATGCCTTTCATGTTTAGGCACTAAAAGTAAAGTGGGAGCTGTGTGGGGGCTATAGCATTAGTTCCTCCTGTCACTGAAGTTACAGCAGCTTCGTGTGTGCATGCAGGGTTCTTTTGATGCTGCAGAATGAATTAAGAGCCAATCAGAGCCCGCCTTTATGGTAATTTGTGATGGATAAGAATCTACAGCTAAAGTGTCTGAAACTTTAGCACAGTATAGTAAATGATCTAATTCGAGCTAAATAAAGCAGAGCTAATTTCATAATGTCATTACTTTATAATGTCATGTAGATGAGAGGATTGTTGACCTGTCTTAGCCTTAGCATGTCAGTCAAGGTGGAGGGCAATTAAAATGACCCCATTCGCCGTGACAGATAGAGCACAATTGAGCAACAGAAAAGAGGTAGGATCAAGATAAACTTTAAAGACTAGGGAGCAGCAGGAGACAGAGAGAATATGAAAATGAGAGACAAAGCAAGTGGAAATGCCACCCTTCAGGGATCAACTAGAGGAAAAAACGTGACAGAGAGGGTGGAGGGAATTGAGTGGAATGGATGTGAACTGGAAAAGACAGAGCAAGAAACTGAAAGTAGGAGAAAGAGTGGAGTTGAAGTGAGGAAAAGGCCTAAATTTAGACATGGAAATCAGGAGAGAACAGCTGCCTCCTTCCCTCAGGAGATACATTTAAATCAGGTCTGGCTGGCCAGAGGGGAGAATGGAAGAACCTACTCCACTGGCCAATTAGGCGCAAAGAACACTACGCTGTTCTAATATAACCATCATTGTGGCCCCTTTGGCCCTTTCAGTCCCAATGGAAGTGTAGCACCAGACACTGACGCAAAGCATAGACAGAGGGATCCCCGGACTATTGTAGATCTGTGTAGGAGAGGAAAGGAAAGAAGAGGAGAGATGAAATGTAAAAGCTAATAGTTTAGTGTGTCTAGCCAAAGTAAACCTATGGCATAAATATCTTTACATCGGCCTGATAGACCAGTGTGCCTCTGCTACCAGTCAGTCACTGACCAAATAGCTTTACACATATCTAATTCTGAAAAGGAACTGCAAACCAACTTATGGTGAAAATGTTATGGTATGTGGCAGGCTTTACGTCATTCCATGTTGACCTGCAGCAGGCTGACGTTTCCCTCTCACACAATGCTGCACTTCGTAGCAGAAAACTACAGCTCTTATTTTGTTTCGTATCAATACGCTATGCAAACACCCATATCAGTTTAAACTGCATACAGATTTGAATAAAGCTACATTCAAAACAAAATAAAATGAGGTGTGTTACACAACATATCTACAACATAGTGCTAACGCAATGCCGAGTAATTAGCCAGGGTATCCATCTGTTTCCTTGTTGAAGTAGCTGTTGTTAAAAAATAGTTTTATCAAATTCCAACAGGATCAGCTCAGTCAGTACGAGGCAAAGCTGCAAACTAGCATTTTAAAGGTGTGATAAGAGAGCGATGTGGGCATTCAAATGTATTAGATGAAGAGTCACACTGGATCATGGGGTGTTATATTTTGAGATGTGATTGAGCGGGCGTAAGTTAGCCATGTGCACTGGTGTAAACGTTTTTAAATGTGTGATTTTACAAACGGATAAATGTTTGAATTTAAAGAAAACAAGTGATTTTCACATATCGATCAGATTCCGCTGGTAAGACTTAAAAATTTGGAGCCCAAAACCAGTGAAGAAAGTTTGATCTTTTTGAATCGTAGTCAAAATGTATTAGAATCATAGCACAGTGACTATGTATCTTTTTACACACACACACACACACACACACACATATATATTTATATATACATATATATATAGTTGATCATTTTCTGATATTACAATCTGATGCTGTGATACTTTTGCATTTGGTTACTCCGTAAGTCTTTAGTGAAAATCTGAATGAGCGAGCCACATTTTGGAAACGCTCATTTTCCCCCAAGACATACGTGGCATTTTGCCATACTCATTAAATCACTCAATTCTTCCTTGTTTGTCATAAGCAGATAATTTGGAAAACAAACTCGTCTATTATATTTTAAGATATAAGTGAAGAGTTGGCAACACAACAAGCAAGCGGCTCCCCAGACACATCTGCTGCGGTAATGAACTAAAATTATATTTTGCAAAATCTCACTCACAAAACATCATTGGTACCATCGGGTATGGCGGTTAACCATTAACTTCTCTTTGTGGCCACCACAAAGGAAACAAAATGTATCACACTGGGCCGCATGTCGCTCCACTGCGTGAGCGAAAAAAATGAGAAAAAGTAAGTGATTTAAAGAGAAGGAGTAATAAAGAGAGTGAGGGCAGGCGCAGCAGAACGGTAAATCGCTGGCAGATCATGCCTCATGCAAAACTTTCATGAATAAAACATATTCCTAGCCTCCCATAGCTCACATCCATTTTTCCTTCGTTTCCCTCCTCTTCCCGCTCTATCTCTCACACGCATGATTAACCTCGGGAGGCCTTAATCAACACTGGAAATGACCCGTGCTCCATGACTTACCTGTCGCTTCCTCTCTTTCCCCTGCCTCGTCTGCTCGCCCAGAAGACAAAACACCGTCTGCGGGTTTGTTTATGCTACCTGTGCAATAATTAACTTGTGTAAGAAAACTCAATTAGCAGCGTTCAGTGGATATCGTGGCGTTTAAAATCTCACAAATTTGAAATATTTTTTTCGCCTTATATATGTTTTTCTTTTCTTCTGTGTTTCCTAATCCTTGCCTGGGGAGGAATGGCGGTTTAAGACGTGAGAGTTAGCTGGGGATGAATAATCTTTCTTACCTAAGCCTTCATTCACACAGTCTTTAAAATCTGTCCTCCGGGGATGGGGACAGGGATAGATTTATGGTTATTATTATTTACTTGCTTACTTGCTCCCTCAGCCTTCACACTAAAGCGTACCCAAACACGCATGTAGACCCACACGAGCAACAGTGTGAGCTGTCCAGAGTTCTGAAAACTGGCAGGCGGCTATTGATGAACTGGCTCCAGAAGTGACCTGTCCGTGGTCCTGAAAACTCCCTCTATTCAGCTTAGAGGTCACCCAGAATGATATCACTCAGTTGAGCTCTGCGATTCTCTCTTTGGATGCAGGCTTAACACAAATTAACATCCATGCATGCACACGAGTCCACAGAGAACAGTTTTTAATTGGTCTTCCCTGTGTAGCTAAGGTTTCAGGGTTGGTACCGCGGGCTAAATGCCTCCTGTGTGTTCAATGTTAGGGTCCAATTTAGCACACAGTAGTGACTGGCCAGTCTGCCTGAACATTTGCTTTGTAATTAGGCTGTTAAGCTTCTTCTTCTTTTTTTCAAACACACGAGACATTTTTGTTCTTCCCTTTTCTTCCCTAGTGAAGAGCTGATTTACTCCTCCAGTGATATTAAAGTATTTTACTTATTTTTACAAGCATCCTTATCAAACAGCTGGATAAAAATCGAATTCCCCAGTTTACCTGCAGAGCTTCTTATTTTATATCGCTGTCCTTGTGCTGAATTGAAATTCATCAAGAGAATTTAATTACCAAAGCACCTGTACAAGTTGAGCAATCGCAAATGTGCCATCTGTCTGACTCTGTCTGCCCCAGCAGCTTTCTCTGTCCCCCACCTGATGCATCCACATCTCCTCTTACACGTTTCTCGTTTGTGTCGTTTTGCAGGGATAAGCGGACAGTATCCTCTGGTTCAGAACGTGACTGTGACAGAGGGTGGGATAGCGAACCTGACCTGCCGTGTGGAGTTTAATGACAACACCTCCCTCCAGTGGTCAAACCCAGCACAGCAGACCCTCTTTTTTGGGGACAAGAAGGGTGAGTTGGAGATGAAGCAGACAACAGCCACCACATGACAGATCTGGTCTTTAAAAGTATATGTTGGGTTTGCAGAGGAATGCATAAAACGGGATTGAATCCTTTTTCTTTTTTTTTTTGTTGGTTGGAGATTGACCTAAAAAAACCAAAAAATCGTACTTTTTCTGTGTGTCTGTCTCTGCTGTGTCTCAGCATCTGTCCCACATTTCTCGAGTTTGTGTTTTCATGTCTGTGCAGCACGTTTTTTCATAGTAAGGAGAAACAGATACACTTGTGTCCCAGCTGCTTCTCATGCTGTTTTTTGCAAAGCTTCCCTCTGTGGATGTATAGTATGCCGTTGTTATTACTCTTTTACTTTGTTACTGTTCATCCTTACACACATAGATAGACACACATCGCTACAAAGAAGCCGTCAGTGGTGAGAGTAGATGTGACCAGCTCTATTTTGAACAGTATAACCAGTGCTGATTACCACCTGCCATTTGCAGTTTAAGGGCTTTAGCTTCTCTGTCAGTTTGTTTGCAGTTGGTTTTGCTTCACTGTAACGGTTGTCTGTGGTGAATGATTGGAAAGTATAACTGAATAAGGTAAGTGGGGGTGTAAAAACAGGCTAGTGCATTTTTCATCCATCTTATCTGGCATTTCAAGCACAAGCATGATCAGTGCAAACCTTCGATCAGATTAACCACCGCCAATAAAAAAATGATGTGGTGGATCAAATCCATTTTTATTTTCTATAACCCCTCGATCTAAATTTAAAACGGTGCTTAAAAGGTTTAAATTGATGTTCTGGTCAAGTTGGAAGATCATCCCACACGTTCTGTTGGTGCTTAGCTCGTACCAGCATTAGCGTCTGCAGCACACAGTATATTAGGAGTGATGCAATATTGTTGGCTTGTGTATAAGTGAGAGCAATAAAGTTGTTGCTGATATTCAAAGACTCATTTTCACATTTTGTGGTATAGCCTTCATCAGCAGAGCATACCTTGCTGGAGTATCCAGTTAGCTATTTAGTGGTACATTTTTCCCCAGGTATTACAATGGGTTCTCGGACCCAAATGACTGTCGTATAACGCAGAAGCGAACAAAAACACTTTGAAGCTACAGTGAAATTTCATAGCACATAAAAGCATCAGCAATGAAAGCCACATCTTTGTGAGAAGTGCCTAAAGAGTGACAAGCAAAAAGTACAGACTTCACTTAAAGTGCGTGGGCGAGGGGCGTGTTTAAATCCAGTTTAATGATTTAAAAATGTTGAATAGGAGAGATTTCACACTTTTTTTTATAATAAGAGGTGTTTATACCCTCTTAATCAAACTCATGCTTCAAATGTATGGGTTTGTAAAAATTTTGCAACTGTGAGGATATGCTGCAGCGTACAAACAGAGGAGAGAATGTTTAGCGTTTTGTTATATAGGACTTTAACAATCTCATCAACACATCCCACTTTCAGGGAGAAAACAGCCTGGGAGTGATGTGTCTGCAGAGAAGAATCGAAGCTTTGTATAAATAACAGTTTATATACCAGAGAGCTGCATATTCCCACACAGACATTTCTCCATTAAACAAATGCAAGCCCTTGTTATTGTTCACACATTCACCGACGCACGCAAACACAATATCCTGCGTGAATACACAAACTCTAGGTGTGGCAGGAAACTGCCATTGTTTTAATGGCTAATAAGTACAGAGGGTTTATTCCTGACCTTTTACACCATCTTCAGTAGTGTCCCCATAAAGAGGATTCATGGGCCTTATTTAGTTGGTTCATGCCTGCTGGAGTGATTGTGCCCTGCGCATCTCTCAGCTGTATTATTTGAGTGTCATAGAGTATGAATCACACTCTCTTGTAAGTGTCTGGATTAAGCACATATGGGATTTACACAGTCTTTTTCCATTATCCCGCTGCCCACTGGGCTTCCTTGTCCGTTTGGGTGTTCATGCACTGTACGCGTGTGTGTTTTCTGTGTTGTTGTTTGTATGTATTTTTGCATAGGGTAACTGAATGCATGCATGGGGCAAAGCATTTCAATTTTCCGTCATTCACGTTTTCACTTACCTGCCTTTTTTCAGAAAGAGCAGCGGTAAAAAGCTGCATTGAACATCAAATTCAACAGGTGATGTTCTTCGCAGGTTATTCCATATCACACCAGGGGTCGGGCTTGGGGGTCTATTTCATGGCATTTCCAATGCAAGGCTCTAAGATTGGAAATGAAAAACCAGCCAAGGACTTTCTTATTATCAGAAAAGCAGGGGGATACTACTAAGGCTCCAGAGCTGTGTTGCTGTTTTGGTTTGGGTCTGTATTTGTGTATGTGTGTGTATGTGTGCTTTGGGAGTTGTCTTGCTGAACGTGGCAAATTCAGATGCACATGCTGATGGGAGCACAGAGATGGTGAGTGTTTCCAAAGTGCCACTGGCAGTGTGTGAAAGGAAAGATGTCTCAGCTGCAAACACCTTTGAGCACAGTAGGTTTCAGATTAATTTTCCTTGCTGCCTGTTGGGAAGAAGAAGATGGGGATTAGGGCAAGCACACAGTTGCTCAAAAATACAACCCCAACTCTGCAACTTTTTGCATACTTTGCTATGTCACAGTGGTTGAAAAAACTATTTTTCCCTCCGTCTCTTAATGTACAAGATATTTTCCATGCAGCATCTACCTTGTTTGAACCTGCAGGTTTACTCCGTGTAAACGCAATTCTTCTTTAAATGTTAAAGGTCTATTTCAAAGTCAGCTACCGTAAATATCATTGTGATGAATTGTGGTTTTCTCTCCACTCTCCACCGAAGGAATCATATCAGATTTCCGTATTGATGCGCGTCTGCGCAGCAGGCTGGTGACTTTGCACCGCACCTGCATGACCACATGTCGAATCACAAAAAAACGTCACTTGCATCCGGGGTTAAACCCAGCCACAGAGCATTAGCATAAACATATTGCTTTTGGAAAGACAAATGCAGCAACTGACTCCATCGTAGTCTTTTGAGTGGTGCCGGTTTCTCGGCTGTTGTTGTTTAATGTCAGCGCTGAGATTCACCTCTAAGACATTTAGTCAGATGAAAGAGACTCCTCTTGTCTCCCATCCTCTCAAAGGTGCTGGCTGTGAAGAGTTGTTTGAATTTCAAATAAGTCATTGTCCCGAATGTAGCCAATTTTGTCCTTTCCATCACTTACCACTAAGGGACTTAAGCTGTGCTTTGACAGTGAGAGAGATGCGCGCTGGGCAAGAGGGATTCTCTCTTTTATAAGATTCAAAAGAGGCTAATATCTCCTTACAAATTGCTCTTTTGGTTGACTTGATAATAGCTTTATTTCCTGGATGGAGAAATTCTGCAATGGCCCATAATTACAAAATATTCGTTATTCCCATACTAGGAAGAGCCTATGTATAATTACTTTCCAGGCTAAATTTGCAAGCCTATTTAGTGGACTCATCATGTGTGAGCGCTCGCTATGGTATGACATTTAAATCACTTACTGAACATGGTTTCTGTAATTCGCTAACCCTTTTACATACCATTTCTTTCTTTCTTTTTTGAACACCCACATGTGGGTTTTCATTTTCAACCTACTTCCTTGATTCTTTTCCCTTCTCTTTAATTATCTGTCCACCCCTACCTTCCCGACTATGGCAGGATCATGGTTTACCTGTCTTTACATGCATCATAAAGCGTTTCCCTGCAGCACAAACTTGGCAGAGCTGAATACATTATAGTTCTGTTCAAAATTATACTAAAGCGGCAGGCCTTTGTACTGGGAGCTCTGTGGCTAGAAAAGATTCTGCACATATTTCTCCAGTAATGTAATTAGTGGTCTGATATTTGGGTTTAGGTCATGTTGTCTTTGGACAACCTCCAGGAAAAAATAGTGACATGCCTTGCTGTGTGGTGGTGTAGTATTTCTTCAGGGTCAGAAATAGTACGCTTTATTCTGGAACTGACATCATTTATATTTGCTCGTTTAGTTCCTGAAATAGTTTCCCAGCTAGATAAGCGTGCACAAGTACAGGGAAACTATCGTGTTGCACTATGAGAAGATTTTTATTTTAATTTTTTTGCCATTTTCACCTTCACTGAGTAGATGTGGCAGAGGCAGGAAATGTGAGGAAAGCGAGCAGATTGACATGCAGTAAAGGTCTGAGTTCAGCGTGAATCAAACCAGGGACTCTTAAAGATCCTTAAAGATATTTGCACCCATGTGGCATTCACTCTGAACACTCAGCCATTGAGTTGGTCTGTTTACAGTAGAAAAAGATAAAAATGGATTTTACAATAATAGTTCTCAGAAAAAAGATCTAAAAGAAACATCTTTTAGATAAAAATACCATTGAATGCCGTTCTTTTCATGTAAATGCTACAGATTCAGCAAATCCTCATGAGTGCTGTTCTGTATATGTACCGTATTTCCCGGACTACAAAGCGCACCTGAATATTAGCCGCACAAGCTAAAATCAGGGGAAAATCCTGTTTTGTACATACATTAGCCGCACCTGACTAAAAGCCGCAGGTGTTTCAATGTTGACTCATCATATGTAAGAGAATATGCACAAAGGGAATTGTCAGGAAAGAGACGGCTGTTTGGGGACACACCCCTTTTATTAATATTTTGAAAAACAAGTTATGGGTACATATTTGCACATGTAGTACATAACAGTAACCTACAGCACACCAGAAAATAGATTCGGACTACCTTTTAGGCTCAGGTGCAGTGACACGGCTTTAACAAGAAGAAAAGTCAGTCATTCACCATCTTTCTCTTCTTCCTGCGCTCTAAAACCACCAAAGTCCTCTTCTCCAATGTCGGAAACGAACAGGCTCAGGATGGCTTCGTCATCCACTCTCCGCTTCTCTCCTTCGTTGTCACTTTCAAAACCAAAGAAATCCTCGTTGTCAGTGTCAGAGTCGAACACCCTCAGAAGGGCCGTGGCGGTGTCCTCCTCTCCATCATGCAGCAGTCCAGCCCTTCAAAATCCGTTGGTGATCGTGGATGTTTTCGCACTTTTCCACGCTGTCAGAATCCACCGGTGGAGTTGGGCATAACTTGCTTTTCGCAAGTTTATCGCCGCTCGTCATCCACGACTCCCGCTGAATGCGTAGCGCTACTTTGAAGTTTGTTTTTCGCGCTACTTCGTACGGCACTATGTTGCCTGGCGGACGGACATGTGACTAACATACCACTCTTGAACCCCGATCCTTCCGCCAGGCAACGTAGTGCCGTACAACAGCGGAACAAACAAAACAAATCGTCTTACGATATCACAAAAATCATGGAAAATCCATAGAAAAGCCGCACCTGACTAAAAGCCGCAGGGTTCAAAGCTTGTGCAAAAAGTAGCGGCTTATAGCCCGACAATTACGGTATTTGTTATGAATATATAGGCACTGAAATTAGTTTGACATCTTTCCAGCTAAATGCTTTATTAATGCTTAGATTTTGAGAGATTAATGCAAATTTTAAAGCATTTTTCATGCTCTTCAATTACTCTGGTCTTGCCTCATTCTGCTTAAAAGGCAAACTGACCATTAAGAGGTCACGCTGTCTTTGTAACTTCTAACGCAGTGTGAACTCGGGGAGCTACCTGAGTCCCGCGCATGTGCGCTGGCATATTAGAAGAACAGTCAAATTAAAAACTGCATTCTAAAAATGGGCAAAATTTTCAGATCTGTTTGCTGCAGAGGTTATTTTTTAGCATTTTCTTTTTTTTTTTATGTAACTATGAGCAATAGTTTGTTAATGGTTCTTGAAAAATGACCAAGTGCTGAGTGCACCTGTGGTGGACAACTCTGTCTATGCTGCGCTATTTGCAGATTGATTGAATCTGTTTAAACATTAAGATTAGTGTTATGGGTGAACAGCTAAGGGCCAACTGCTCATTTTTAGGCCCCCAAACTGCTGAATATGAAACTATTCAGGTCCTAAGATATCAAATATTCAGCTGTCTGAATCAATTTGCTGGCTGTTTGTGGTTGTGTGAGCGTGTGTATCTGTGCTTGTAAGCCCATATATACGTGTGTGCATGTGGAATGTCAAGCCTTCCACCTCCCCGGTATGCAACCATGAAAGCTTTGATGCATTCAGAGTATCTGTGCCTGAGCAATTTAGGGGGATAGGCTTTTAAAAGTTTTCCAAAGTAAATAACAAAATAAGAAATGCCTGACAGACTTTTTATTAAACAGATAGCAGAACTTTCTCTCAAAAGTTAATCTTAGCTAGAAAGTTTAACTTTTGAGACAGCTGTCTTTTTTCCCCCTGGTAGAGTACCTCTATGAAACATCCTTTCATATCGGGCTGAAGATTGGTACGGTGTTCTCTCTGATAGAAAAAAAACTTGACTGTAAATCTCCAAAGATCCCTAACAAGTCCCCTTTCTCCAAGACAAGGACCATAAAACATGAGAGGAAGAAAAAGAAGGAAAAGGAGATGGAATGTAGGCCTTGGTGGGATAAAGGAGACGAATTAAGGAGGCATTTTATGAGAGCTTTCAGATGCAGTTATCACCTGTGAAAGAAACAGGCAAACTTTTTCTCTGACCTTGAGCATTCTGCGTCTTCTCTCTTTGTCATTTCACTTTGCGCATGTCTGTGTTTGAATGTAACATTCAGCGTTTGATTTGAAAAAAAGGGGGGAAAAACCCTGCTTTTGTTTGCTGTGCACTTAGACGTGCATGCAGGTATTGTAATTAAAAGTTCTGTATAGTTGTCACTGTGGATTGGAGAAACTGGTGTCAGACAAATGTCATTTCTGCTCGTTCTGATGTAAAACAGGCTGAGGTGAGAAAGACAGTGCACTGTCAAATGAGGCAACAGATCCAGTTATTACTGTCTTTATTAGTAGAGCCACTTATCATTCACAGTGTGTAGAGAAGGATACTGGAGGCAAATGGGAATAATTACCTCACACTTATAGTGTCAGGCTTATTCTTTCTGTCTTTAAGGAGAAAGTTCTGGAGTGCAGAATTGGGAATAGGAAATAATTTCTCTCTCTCTCGTTTCTTTTTTAGAAAAAGAAATCCATTTTTTAAACTGCAGCCTAAAATTAAGAGTTGTTTGCAGGGAACCTTTAACACTATAAAAACAAGGATACAACACTGCAGACCTTTTCCACTTTCTTTTAAATGCTTTGCAAAGTCATTTTGAAGGATAGCTGTAAAAATATGTAGCACCTTATAGACACCCCGCTCTCGAGCTGCTGGGGAAAATGTATTCCTCTGCAAAATACAGTAGAGTTTATGGGCAAGAGCTGTCTCCTCGCTGACCCGCTTCTCACAAGGACTTAATGAAGTAGGGCTGGCGAGGGTGTCCCACTGAACTCGACATGGCAGGTAGAGACTGATGAAAGAAAATCATTTCTGTCACAGGAAAAATCTCCACAAGCCAATTACTCTATAGAGTATGGCACATTTTACATTTTAAAAAGCCAGTATTCCACCGAAAGCTATAACGGGTAATGGAGGCTGAGGAATGCCTGAGATAGAGAATATACATTAAGCAATTCAATAGGCATTGCATTCTGTTTGCTTTTCCCTATCAGTCCCTCACACACACACATTCGCACAGACAAATTCAAGTCCCCAGATGGGTTGTTGACAAGGAAAAGAGAACAGTCACATCCAGACACAGGCGGCTGAATGTATATTCTGAAATTTGCACTTTTCTCATTATAAAACTGTGTCACTTGAATGAACAAACACCTGCCAAGGTTCCATACTAATACATACTGTCCCTGGATAGATGAAGGGACAGGGAGGTAGAAGGAAGGAGGGGGTCAGTGGAAAGAGGGAAAGAAAAGGGCAGAAGAGAGGCGAAGAAAAAATATAAGGAAGCAGTAAAATGTGCAAACATGACAGGTTAAAAGTGAGTAGTTTGAAAGTCCTGGCTATTATATGGACTCTGTATGTCCATACAATAAACACGTGTCTAGTGTAAAACAAAAAAAAATGTAATTACCATCCATTCACATACACGTTTCCTTTCCTGCCATTTTTAATGGTTCCGCAAAGCAACACAGGAAAACTGCTACAGTATGTATGCAGTCTAATTTGATATGTGCTGGACTCCAGTTGCACACACACTGTGCATGTCACCATATATAAACAATTTGCTGGCATGCTGTGGTCATCTACTGTGATATTTGCAATTTTAGTGAGGCTCACCTAACATATTGATGGAGCACAAAGCCATCAGCTGTGTGTGGTAACAAACTTACTGTAGGGTTACCCTGGTGGAGCTGGACAGAGCTTTGAATACTCAAGCCTTCTGTTCTCTGTGGGAACAAAGGAAAAGTGATTAAATAGATACCTTTTAGTTTCACTGTGGTATCACATTTTTAAAGGTGAATGCTGACTATAATGCAGGTTTGGGTAAGACACTGGTCGGACTGTGCCATAGTCAGATTTGGATACTTAACATGTATAGTGCCATTGCTATTATCTGTGTTCTTAACTAATTATTAAAGTCAGTTTCATAGCAAAACCAGGAGGTGAAAAATGTCCATGACAGGCAGATCATACCTTATGTTTTGAGCTTTAATGGTGAAATGTAAAGATAATGTCAATAAGTGCAATAAAGGCTTCCCAACACATGTTAACAGATTAGAGCCTAAGAGGAAGAGGCGTAAACACCGCTGCTCCACCTGTTTATATTAAAATGTTGACCAAAGGTGGTAGATGTCTGTGTGAACTACTGAAGATGCACTATTTTAATTGAATCTTTTATTAAGGATCAAAAATTAAAATTGCACAGAACAAACAGAGCATGTGTGCCTCCATACACAGTTTCCCACCCATAATAAAAATGAATAAAGCATCTTGCACCTTCTGTCTGTGCAAGCTTTGCTTTGTCTTAGCTTTCCATTTCTGCACTCTGCGCTTTTCTTCTCAGAGTCTTGGAGCTTTGGTGTTACGGCCGTTTACTGTTATCTGACGTCACGGCTGCATTCATGGGAACCTCAGCATGGATGCTGTTCTCAGCCTGAGGCCATCAGCGGTTGTAATTGGATGTAGAGAGAATCACAAACTTGGGCTCAGTGATCAAAAAAAAAAATGTGATTGTATTCCGTCAGTAGTTATTGTGGAATACAAATCTGCCACTCTTTGATGTTGACAACAACACCGTCCTCCACGAACACATTCAGGGCTGTCGGCACTAATGGTCTATAATGGATGGCATGCAGCTGCAGCACCTTCGCAGACAAATAGCAAAGGATGCATTCCTCTTCTCCACTCTCTCTGTCAATATACAAGCTTTCATGTGAAAGACTAGTGGTCGACTGTTTGTTCTACATGCTGTGGAAAAATGTATGTCCTGTGCACTGCTTTTATGTTGTATAAATCATGTATAATTAGTATATAAAATTTGAACCCTAAAGAAAATCCAAATGTTAAAAAATATAAGCTACATTCATTGGGTGTTTCATCCCTTAATTGTATCCGTCTCCATCTGGCGAGCCAGAAGTTGATGTTGTAATGATGTGGTCACATGAGCTTCTGGCCTCTCCTGCTTACCCTAACCCAGTCAGCGCTCTTCTCCCAGCTCTGCCCTCTGAGAGATCTTGCTCTTGGTCTTCCTAGAGCTAAGTAGCTTCTCCCCTGCCCTGATCAGCTGGGTGGATGGTGCTGATGTCCCAATGGGTTTGCAGTTTCATACACATCTCCTGCTCAGAGATATGTGCCAGATCCAGGAGGACCGTCTCTCTTGGGTAAATGACATATTGCAACCTGACAAAGGTGTGGGCCAAGATGCTTTTGTATCCAGAGAGCATGTCTCAATTCCCAAATGTGCAGGTTAGCTGAAGGGAAGGGTGCCTCAAACTACACTGATAGAAACAGTGAAAACATTTCTCCAGAAGCCAGTTTCACTGCCTTTGTCCTTTGATTGTCATTTGCCTTCTGCGACCCCTGTAACTCTAATCCTTCCCAGTTAGGTATTTAGGTAAGCATTTGGACAATAGCACAACATTTTAGTCTTAATTCAGATAGTACTAAAAGTATTAACTCTTTATGAATTAAAGTCGTTGTTATAAACAGCCTTTTCAGGAGGTCATTGGACAAACTAACATCATTTTAAATTATTTTAAATGGTTTGTGTTTAACACTTTGCAACCAGTGAAAACTTGAAGTCCAGAACCCATGGACGTCAACAAATGTTGTTTCCTCAAATTCACTTACAGGCCTTTAATGCTGCCTGCGTGTATTTTTTTTTTCTTCAATAACTGAAAAGCATGCTCTGTTGGGCTGAGATCAGATGACTTGGTCTTTGAGGAATATTCCATTTCTATTCTTTGAGAAACTTTTTGGTTTCTCAAAGGTTTAGGTTATTATGGCTGTGCATGGTAAAGTGTATAATGGATAGTGAAGTTTTGGAGTATTTGCCTGAATCTGAGCAGAGAGTATAGCCCTCTGTAAACCTCCAAATGCATCCTGTTTCATCTGTCAGCAGTCAAAACACTAGTGACACTGTAACACTTCCACTTACAGCCATACATGTTCATGCCATAACATTGCCTTCACCGTGTTTGACAGATGAGGTGATATGCCGTCATCCCGCTACAAGTTAATTTTCGTTTCTTCTGTCCTAATCTTTTTAGAACTGTTTTGTTTAGGAAAATTCAAATCTGGCCATTCTGTTCATGTGCGTTACCAGTGATTTTTCTTTTGCTGTAAATCCTCCGCGTGAAAGCATCACTGGATTGTAGACAATGATGTGGCTACCTCAGCCTGAGATCGTTCTTAACTTAGTTAGATCATATGAGTGGGTTTTGGAAACTGTGCAATGATTCATTGTAGCTGTCTTCTGCTGTCTTTCAGGATGTTTAGTGTTGCTGATCAGCCTGCACAATCCTTCTTCTTCTTCTTCTTCTTCTTAAAATGTACCTGATTATTGATCTCTTTGTTTTGGATTTTCAGCCTAATGACAGCCTCTCTCATTTACATAAACATGTGTTTGGACCTCATATTGAGAGTACAAGTAAAAAAAAATAACCTAAGAACAGGCCTGACCATGACAATGACTTGCCAGTTAGATGTCTCTTTTGATTAATTGTTTTTGGGCACTGGTATAAAAGTGGCTTTAATTCTTAAACAGTGAATTTAGTTTTGTTTACAACCTTTTTGTAAACTTTAATTACTTTAAATTAATTTAAACTTTAATTATTTTATTCTTTAAACTTTTGTTAAACTCCCCTTGATTAAATATGAAAATCTTTATGTCACACGTTGATTATTTGATTTACAGTCCATTGTATTGGTGTACAATGCTAAAATTACAAAAATTAATGGAATCATTGTCCAAAAACATATACACCTTACTACATTTCTAGATAAGACAGACTTTATTTGTAACTTGCTGATCAATTGGTCTGATTATGGAAGTGGGACTGAAATCTAAGGGTATTTTTACTGTTAGCAGTATCCTTAACAGCTATGTTGTGATTTCATGGCTATATATAACAGCTTTCATGTTTCAAAACCCAGCCTGAATCCCCTCCTTCCAGGGGGCTCAGGATGATCCTGCTTTTTGGCATCGAATCTATCCTGATCTTTGCCTGTAACTACTGGAGGAAACTACTGGAGGAACACATGACTGGATTACAAAATCCAGATTATGTATTGAATAATAAGAATCATATAAATTCAGTATTCGAGGAGTATTTAATCGTTTTTCTCCATTCCTTTATCAGGAGGTGATTGACAGGATTTTCCCACTGATTCAATCACGTTTTGTTACAGCTGAGTCACTTTACAATTAATCACATTTATTATAAATGTAATGTCATCACAGCAAGTCAAATCATTCTCATTACTTTGCTTAAGTAAACCAGCAAATCAGAAAAGTCTAGATGCTTTCCAATGAACTCCTCATGCCCCTCATTCTCTCTCAAATCAAATCTTAGAGTGGGATTTCGAAGAGAGGACAGGATGAAGGTAGAGTTGTATCGCGACAGCAAGCGAGCCAGCTACAGTAAATGTATTTCCTGACATTTGCCTGCTCGTACTTCCTTGCCCAAAGCAAATAAGGCAACAGTTGAACTGAAGCGTTGTTTAACTTTTACACATTCACAGGTTAGTGGAGCTGCCTGAGTAGACAGAATGAGGTCTTAGGGTGGGTGGAAAGAGAGAAACTGAGAGACTGACAGAAAGATAGATAAACAGAGACAAAGAGCAGTTTTTGTCGGGATTTAATCCATATTTACCTTATTTTATTTGTTGGGACAAAGTCTATGCATTTGTTTGTGTAGTTTGATGACACGCGACAGGAATCCTATCTGTTCAGGAGAGCTTTAACCATCAGCTGAACTGGCAGCGTATTAGACTGAAACTAATTCTGTGGTCTTGCATTAACGGGCATGTGAACTCATACAGACACTCACAGAAACAGCAGTGTACTGTCACTACACTGGAGCCTACAGATATGTCATGTGCTCATATCAACTTGTCATGTCTGCTCAGGCTCTGTACACAACGTGTAGCGATAACCGGTGTTGTGAAGAACGGGAAAGGACAGAACAAATGCAATAATAAATGAGACAGAGCAGCTGTCGTTTAGCCAAACCGATTACAACACTTTCGCCATCGACGGTAGATGTTTAGCCTGGAACCCACAAAGCAAAGCCTTCATGTCTTTGCAGACCAAATGACACAGCATTGCTCACTGACATTTCTCTTTATTTTTCAGCTCTGTGATCACAGCATGCACACATAGAAGCTTCCAAAATAATGCACCTAGAAAGGCTAGAAATGTGCCACTGTCTGACATTTACGAAGGTACAGTTTCCACTACGTATAGATTATTACCTGTGCAACACTGAATGCCTTCTGCTTCACAAAGTTTTAATGAGAATAGAAGATGAGCAAATTTTTCACGAGTACTGTCACGGGAAAAACTACACGTAAATCCCCAAAATTATAATAGTGTACGGTTTGAAAAAAATGTTTTGCAACACATAGATTATTACCATTAGACTTTCCAAAGTTATGAGCAATTATCTGGCCCAGTTCCTCTGTTCTTTGTTACACGTATTCTGAAAATTCCCAGAAGAATTGTTTGGTCCAGGTTCATTTTGGTTCTACATGAAATCTTTTCAATTCAGATTTACAATAACCCCAGTACCGTTGTCTACTGGGCCAGTAGTGTGAGGCAGTACAATTATTTCTTACATCTCATGTTTTCATGCTTGGATGCCCATCAGCAAAAAGAGTAACATATTGATGAACTGTAAAGAGTGCAACTATCCAGCTGTGCAATAAGACGCCAGCTGAACCAGTTAAATACAAAGAGAGCGCCGGCTTCTTTCAAAGAATTTGAAATGAGGCCTGATCTATATCTTAGCCTTATTAAGGTGCCTATTAAAAATATCTAATTATGTATTACTCCATTAATAAATTCAAGTGACTGGGAAATTACATCCATCCATTTTCTTAACCACTTATATGTTTCAGGATAGCAGGGGAGGGCTTGAGCCTATCCCAGCTATCATAGGTCACCAGTCTATCGCAGGGAAATTGCATCCATCTCTAGTAAAATTACGGTACATCTGATGGTCTAGCTGCAGGAATATAACAAGATACAATGTATATTTTTGCCTTACATTTAAAAGATGTTTCACCTAGTATTGCGTAGTATATAAAAATTAATTAAAGTTTGGATTGGAGTTTGAAGAAAGGCTGAAAAGCTTAACGCTTTATGATGTTATAATTGATGTATTAGATACCTTGGGTATCATTTCTCATAATTCTGCCAGCCAGACTAAAGTACTCCTCAAACACACTGTGTAATAGCTTTTACTTTTCAACCCTGTCTAGAGAGGCAACAAAACCCAGAGTGTTTTTTAAAATGATCATAAGATACAAATACGCTTTCAAAAGCTGACATGAAAGAAAATGTAAACATCTGTACAGAAATAGTCATGTTATCTTTCTGTTCTTTCCTTTAATCCAACCATACTAAGTCACACATGCGCACACACTGTACTTGAACAAGGGGAGTTCTGAGTCACTTTCATGGAGATTAAAAGCAAAGTAGCCTTGGCTGCTCATATTAAATAAGGTTTGTAGAAAGGCATTATACTAGCAAAAGGAAGGCTTGACTAAATCTTCCCGACAGCCAAGGCCACAGAAACAGCAGGAAAGAAATTTCTGCACACTTTATAGTTCACACAGCCTTTTTTTCTAATTGCAAATTAGTGTGTAGTTTTTCGACTGCTATTTCCAAGGTCTCGACGAATTTTATTTAATTTTTTTTATTTTAGCGCACGCTCCCGTCCTATCATAGACGTGAAGTCTAGTTTGAAGAGCCCTCTTGTATCTTTAAACTCGCCATTCAATCACAGCAAATCTATTTCTACTTGCACATCTTGCCAAATTCTCATTAAGCCTCACTCTCTGCCTTTTATTGCAATATTGATCCCCACTGCATTCAGTTATGTCTTTTGGAAGATTACATTTTCATATAAGTAAATGTCTGCAGTGGTTTACAGCAGTGAAGGCTGTGTGGTATAGTTTAATGCGGTGGTTTGCTGATGCATTCATTTTTAAAACTAATGGAAGAAAATCAATTTCATTGGTACTGATAGATGATTTTACAGAGAAGTTCATCTAGGATATGCATTAATTAATACCGAGAGCAGATGTCGAAACTTTAGGGCTTCTGCTGTCGTTTTTTTCAGAACAAAGAAAATGTTTAGAACCAAATAACAGGCAAATATTTTTTCTTGTTTGTTTTTTTTCCACATGAGATGATTCTAGATTGGTTAATCTCTCTCTCTGCGTGCTTTTTAAACTCTCTTTCTCTCTATCTGTGGATGCAGTTTATTCCCTATATGGACATCAACACTGATGCATTATAAGAACCACCGTTCAAATATTACAGCCTTAAACCCTGTACCTGTCACCGCACTGTAGAAGTCCACAAGTTTCTCCCACAGCTGCTAGTTTACAGTTATTTGAACATTTTTCTAACTATCTGCCTCTGGTTATCTGTGTTTCCAGCTCTAAGGGACAACAGAATCGAGCTTGTGCGTGCAACATCATCAGAGTTGACCATCAGCATCAGTGATGTCACGCTGTCTGATGAAGGCATGTACACCTGTTCTCTCTTCACCATGCCTGTCAGAACGGCCAAAGCTTACCTGACTGTTCTGGGTGAGTACAAGATCCAAAGCAAAAGCAAAAACTCCACCTCAAAGGAAAGTTTCATAGATGGACGTTATAGCAGCTATAATGTGTGTAAAATCTGTAGTAAAGTGATCTAAGTACATGTTTTTCCTCTCTCTCTCATTTGCCATGGCTAAAAAATAATATATATACTTTTTTTAAACTCTGAACGGTGTTTTAAAAAAAAAAAAAAAAAACAGCTTCCAAATGCAACACATACCCTTTAGGTTTCCTTTTACCTCAAGCAGAAATTGTCGATTAGTGAGAAAAAGACGAAAGAAAGCAAAAAAGAAATTGCATACCTTACTCAGATGTCTTGAGTGGCTGTATATCCATTTCCGCTCGTGAGGTTGCTGAAGATACAAAATGCTCCAACTTGACTTTCTTTTTCACGGAGTCTCAGGAGCTTTTCAAATCCAGTAATAATCGTTTGGAAATAATTTGCAAATCTGACTCCCCATTTGAAATCTTTATATAAACATATATAATTATTATAATTCACAAAAAGAAAATAGTGAAATTGTCGAGTATAGCAATATCTATGTCATTATTTTGTGAATTTGTTGATTTTAGAAGATTCGGAATTACTAGTAATACAGCATAGCTAGATTTTGCAGCCTTACTGGAGCCTTGCTTTTCTTTTTTGAGGCTATCAGCTTATTGGTTTGCTGTGATGCTATGTTGTTAGAAATAGCCTGTTGCTTATGCCTGCAAATGCAGATAAAAAATAGTGTACACTGTTAGTACCTCCCTCCCCTTAGCAGTGTTTGTGTTGTGATCATGGCCTCACACAAACATTGTCTCATTTCTTGCCACTGGGCTTATTATCTTGCCAATTAGTTTTTGCTAATCTTAATAGATGTGCTTGTGCACTCCAGGATCATTAGCTGGCTCTCTGTGTTAACAAGCATTCTGAGAATTAGACATTAAAGGCTACTGCTCAATAAGAATATGGAGAAAATCATTTTGCAGTTTTGAACAATAGTTAATGGTGCAAGCTAGAAAACAGAGAGGGTGATTTAATAAACACACCAAATAGTCTGGGGATGGCCTGGTTTATCTGCCACTGCTTTGGGACCATAAGCACTGGGGACGAATAAAAGAAAACACTGAAAACGATTTTGGAAAAAAAAAACTGTAATACTACAAATATGCAAGCTTCGCATTCAAATGATTTGGTGCTGGAACAAAAATATGTGCTCATCTGTTGCCAGTGTGTAAAGCTGATGAGAATGTCATCAAGGATAGTAGTGTTCAACCTTTTACCTGATGGCACTCTAGATGTTACAGATATTTTGAGATAGAGTTCAGCCTACAGGTAAAATAAATGTCTGTAATAAATTTCATAGCAATCCATCCTATAGTAGTTGAGACATTTCTCTAAAAAATGTGAAACTCCTGAAGGTAAAGTAAAAGTAAGAGCTCAGAATAATCAGGAATTCATCCACCAAGGGCCATCAATACTGGCACATTAATGCCTGGTAATCTTTCTTAAGTCTGAGTCATCAAAGTAGCAGGTTTACCAACAGACTATTTCTGGAGCTTAACTATGGGATGCATCGTTAGCTGCTAGCATTGCCGCTAATACGGCTAATGCTGATGCATGACTTGATGTGCTTAGTATTCGATCAGTAATTGAAAGTGTATGCAAATGTTATCAGTAGGGCTGGGCCATATTATACCGTTCACGGTAATACCGGTATAATGTTAGGCAACGATAGGAAAATGAAATATCGCGATAGAATGGGAGTAAAACGCGCATGCGCAGTGCCTTTGTTTTCATACGCACATGGCCGATTGTTGAGTGAAACAGATGAACCAGAATTGGTTTGTAAAAATGGTGCAACTTCCGTGATGTGGAACTGGTTTGGTGTTTGTCCGTCAGATACACAACAAAGCACATTTTTTTGCAGAACATGCAAGCGGCCGTTGTTATTGTCATATTTGTCGGACTAAGATGCTCTTAAATCTGGGAGTAATTGGGTCCTAAACTCCATATGTTCAGGTCAAACAACACTGCAGCATCACTTAGAGTTAAAAACTGTCTAAATTATTTCATCTTTAATAAAACGATCAGCATTGCTGCTTTACCAGGTGTAACTATAAAGTTTAACTTCCAGACATCCATGAAAACAAAAGTTATTACATTTAACGGAGTTAGAAGTTAGCAGGAAGCTAGCGGAAGTTATCTTGCTAGTTTCGCTAGTTACCTAAGCATGATATAGCATGTTCTGACTGAGAGATTTCTGAAAAAAATCAAACGTACAGCTCTGCTATCACTTCCAACATAAATGAAGACAGGAAACTAAACAGCAGTGACGTTTGTAGGGTTACTGAAGTTGGGCTAGCTGGTATATAATGATGTGCTACGTGATCGCTAGCGACACAGCTATGTTAGCATAACATAAACAGTGAAGCTGGAGGACGAACACTAACACTTTTCCACTTATAAAAGTTAACGTGAAGGTTCTTCATGGTTAGAGACAAATGCAATCGCATGGCAGGATGCTGTAAACGGACCAAACTTCAGTCAGGAGAACAACTGAGATAATCCATCCACAATACGAGGTTAGTCATTAATATACTGCAACAACATGGGAATAGAGCAGCTGCCAGAGAATTCAACATTAATGAATCAATGGTACAGAAGTGGAGGAAGCAAGAAGAATGAGTTTAATAAAGTTTGATTTATCTGACTGCTTTGTTTCGCTTAATGTGCCTTATAATCCCGTGCACCTTATGGTCCGAAAAATGCGTACTGCACCTCTTTTTAACTTCAGTGGATATTATACATGGTTATGCTCAGGATATGTCAGCCCATTTCTACTGGAAATGCCTTTTGGTTAAACTTTCAGCAAGGAATTTGCATTTGCACTGTTACATTTTTATAAAGCTTTAATGTACATAAAAACCAGCTTCTTGTTTAAGTGAAAATAAATGGAAGGTTGTCTTTTTGCGCTAGTAATGTTGTGGAGTTGTATTTTGTCTCGCATCAATTATATCGTCGGTTATATCGTTATCGCAAATTTTCAAATATATATCGTGATAAATATTTTTGGCCATATCGCCCTGCTCTAGTTGTCAGTAAAGGATATTACCTTTAGCTCTAAATACCTTATGATCGACCTTAATTCTCAAACGCTTAAAGGAAATGCATATATATTTATGTGTTGATCAGCATAGTAAGCACTGTAATCACACACCACCACAGAAATTTGTGGAAACAGTGAAATCCAATTTCCCTATTTTCCATGTATCAGAAATTGAGCTCTTTTCTGCGTGTTCAAAACTCAGCTTTATAGAGAGAGGGTGTAAAGCTGTACAGCCTATAGCCACCCAAGGGGAACGTGACTGTACACGATGAACAATGCACTTGATCTGCTTTTATTCAGTCTGGAGGAAAATCCATCAAATACTTTTCTGAGTCAACCCACACGCACTTATTCGCACACCACCGTTCTTAGCTGTTGTGGCACTCTTACTTTAGATACTTCAAAACTAAGCAATTTGCATTAAAAAAAAAAAAAGAGGCGCATTAAAAATCACATGTATAATATTAACACATGCTTATCGCTAAATTGTGCCTCTGCCGAGCAGCGGCTGTTGTTGGGATTACGTATGCAGTTTGCGCCTTCAAACAAATGGGAAACATAAAACAGGAGGACCTTTAAACTGTGGCAATAAACCTTACAGGAGGCGGTGAGACGGACAAGGCAAGAGTCAGTCAATGGCATTGACTGACAGAACTTTCAGTCACTCAGCCAGAGGCAGACTTATTGCTCATTGACAGTGGAAGGGCAGACACCACACATTTAAAACACTCATTATGGGAAAGGCCAGTGATTAACATTTTCTGTAAATAGTAATGGCCTTGTCTGCGGTCACAGCCTTGTCACACACAGACATACAAAGCATACTATTTGTCAGCCTACAGTTTTTCCTTTGATTGATGTGATGATATTTGGGGTTTTATGTTTTCAAGGGAAGTGTAGTAGTGAATAAAAACCACAGGAAAAACTGTGGAATTGTTCTTTGATTGCACATTGATGTGTTTTTATGTATTTTCTAATTCTGTGAGCATCAAAAACAAAATTCCTCTCTGCCTCATTGTATTTGTTTTGCAGCAGAGTCAGTGTTTTATGACCTGGAAAAACCAAAGAAACAAAACTAATGGTGAAAAATTATGTCTCTTATAATTTGGTTTGACCTAGCAGTGAAGCAGGGAATGACCCAGTGGTTAGAAAAAAAAAATCCACCCACCCATGTGCCAGCACGAATCTTCTGTGATGTACCGTCGAGCATGTCGCTGCTTGGTGAATCTCTGTAGTCTGCTCTCTAATCTCCCTGCAGGTGGGAAAGCTAGGGGGGCGGGTGATTTCCAATAAGGCATACTAATATTATTGTTGTATAATGACACCCTGCTGCGCATGAATTAGTTCTGCCATCGCTGTGATCTCCGTTTTCCATCCTTCAGGTGTGCCAGAGAAGCCAGAGATCGATGGCCTGACAAAGCCCGCCATGGAGGGAGACCACATCACTCTGACCTGCATCACCCAGGGCAGCAAGCCCGCCGCTGACCTGCGCTGGTTCAGGAATGAAAAGGAGGTCAAAGGTGTGTAACGTCATACCTGCGTTTACACGTGCATCACATCTATGGGTACTGTGGCTAGAAAACATGCCATCATGCAAGCAATTCTAAAAATGCCAATCAGAGTTGGTGAATAAAAAAAAGCACGTTTGCTTTTGTAGTCACCAAAAACAGGCTGATGATTCATTCGCTTTTGTTCAAAGATTCTGTTATTTTAAAACATGATCAACTTATTTTATAAAATCTAAAATTTAGGCTGTTCTCTGTAAATTAAAGTAAAACAAAATGTTACTTTTTTATAAATGAAACTATTTTGTTACTTTCTTTGTATTCCGTACCTATTAGCTGTGCTCTAATAGCATCACTTTCTGTAATTGGTATCTGCTGATTTACTGATATTTTAATACTCCCCAGTTAGCCCCACAGTGATCTCTTTGGAAAGCCGTCTCGCTGTGTTGTCAGATACAAAAAATATTGGCTATCACATTTCACAATGGCTCGTGATTGTGCTTTGTGATAAACAAACGGAGCAGAAATGTGGCAGAAAGTACTCATTTGTATTTCACAATGGATTTAAAATTGGTATTTTCTTTTTCATAAAACTATTGCCATAAAACTGCCGCTTTGGATGTCTCTACAGTGTATTCTTGTTCCGAACAAGTTGTTTCTAATAGAGCAGATTCAGCATGTGTCCTCTGGCCTGAGACCAATACATTAACCTCCCTTGTTATTAGAGGGCTGTTCTAAATCTCACTGACTGGACTACATACCTCATTTCCACCCTGCTCCCGCTCTGTTCTACTTGATGAACCGTCCGCTTTGTAATTGAACGAGACAGCGAGAGTGGGAGAGAGAAGGAAGGAGGGGAGAGGAGAGAGAAAACTGATAAAAGAGATTTGGACATGAAATGATGAAATAAAGTTTTTCAGGGAGAGGAGGAACAGATGCAGTTGTGTATCAAATAAAGTATATAACCCAGTTGGACAGACTGTCACAGATCATCACAGCTGAAGAACTCTTACAAAGGTTTCTCTGTTGATTCAGAAGGCAGATTAAAGTCAGATATCAAAATGCAAATTGCCTTTTTTCTAATTTAAATGACTGCTGAATTGGATTGAAAATCACACATTGACTTTTTAACTGCCAGAAAACAATGCAAATTTCTAGGAAGACGCTGTCAAAATCTTTGTATAACCCAACAGATCACTGAAACCTAATAAGAATAACAAGCAGGCAGGTGTTACACATTCTGAATACCCAATTAAATGTAGCAGAATAGGCTTTATGAGAAGGATTTGGGATGCGCGAGACAGAAACTCCCCAACATTAATTTCCCTCCTAATACAAAGGATTAATAAAGCACATAAAATGTTTTTTTGCCAATGCAAAGATAATTTTTTGTCTTATTAACTCGGCATTTTAATACTTTTATTTCGGCTGTCGCAGACTAAATTAGTTATGTCTGTCATGTCTCTGGCACATATTTCTTCTTGTAACTAAATGGGATGTTTTTTCTTTATGTGTGTTTTTTAAAATTACTTTATCAATAGATGCTTCTGCTTCTGCTGAGACACCTTATAAATCACCTGGTAAAGTGCAGAGCATGCTAACTTCTTTAATTATTATAATATTTAACATAAACATTTAAAGTAAAATCACATTCTTTCAATTAATGTTGTTGTTGGGTTTTTTCTTTTTACTCTTTTGTAATTTTACCCACTACACTTAGTATTTCTTTTGTTCCCCTTCCAAAGAACAAGCATATAGCATATAACAGATTACAAACTAATTAGCAGGCTGAGTATTTTTTCCTTGCAGGCTTATTGTGTCTCTACGGGTGATTATTGCTACTCCCAGTGGCCAACTACTGAGAGAAGAGCTCCCTGTAAGGCACTGGTAGCCAGGACATTATGTTCTTTTAATTTACCACAGAAACAGGTAGTCAGTGATATCCTCTGTGGCTTAAAGTAGAGAAAATCTCAAGAGGATATGCTCTCTCATTAAGGTCAGATGCTATAATTTGCTGCTGAACATGGGCAACCGCTGTCTTTATTTCAATGCTTTAATAACTGTATAACAATATATTGTTTGATGTAGTTGTTTCTAAAATGTGCCTCGGAGCCGCCGTTTATAAAGCAGAACCTTGAGACAAAATATAAATGTCAGATTAGAAATTTGTTGTCAGACCCGCAGTTGGACTCGTCAAGAATTTCAATCCCAAAGGATGTTTGGCCTACGCTGAATTTACTGAAAAGCTCCCTGAGTTTCTGCCGCTACACCCTTTCCACCCGTGTTTAAGTCCAGACAGCTCAGACTGCTATCTGGCTTTAGGATTTTCTATGGTGCAAACATGCTCTCAGATAAGACTAAATCAATGCTGGTTTTCTACACAGTTTTAAGCAGATATCATGTTTATCTTTCATTTTAATTACTTTGATGATGAGATTGAATCTGTGTCATCACTTTTGTTCGGAAATGCTCAGAACGAGGTCTCTCCTAAAACGAGCTTTGTTAATCTCGCACACTGGATCTGAGCAAAGCGATTTACCAACACCTGAAAAAGTCACCTCTAACCAAACAAATTCATGAATAGTAAATAGAAAACTTTGAAGAGTGCTGGTCTCAAAGGGGAAAAAACATGGATCCCTTATAATAATCTGTCTTCCTTGACAAGTACGTGTCGGTCCATAAAGAACTGTTTCATAAAAAGCTGACAGATTTCAATGTTTTGAAAATGTTATGTTTTGTAAAGATAACATAAAAAGTGTTCCAAGTTAAACTTTTTAGTTTAAACAGCATGGTTGTCTTTTTTTGTTTTCGGTTTTTTAATTAGATGCCTGCAGTGTAGTTGCTTTCTGCAATTTATTTATCAGACATATTCAGGACATGTTTGGTTCAGGGAAAAGCCAGCGCTCAACAATATGATTGACACAGGCACATTTACATATTTAGTTCTGCTTTGTCAATCACTAAAGCATGTCTGCCACTAACTGGACCATTTCTTGTACAAATAAGAAGGTGTGAATGGACCCAGTCGGTCTAACTTGTTATATATGACACCTTGTTATATAAGACACTGAAAGGCTGCTGCCATTCACAAAACATTACAATATATTTATTTCCTTTTATATATATATAAAGAAACTGTGTTGCATTTAAATGGTTAAAATGAAATGAAACCAATAGTATGCGTCTGATGGCTGGTGGTCTGGGATGTCCTCCAAAATAACAGACTAAAAAGAAAAAAAGCACCTAAAAGCAAGCAAATACAAAACAGCATGTGTTAATACACGATGTATCTATGCACGTGTAGGTGGATTGGAGTGCACTTCAAGTGTTCATCATCCTGACAGGATCAGGGTGTGTTCAATGTGAAAAGCCATCTGATTGTGAGCGACCATGCTGGGAATAAATGACAATTGTGACATATTGGTGTGGGATCTGGGGGAATAGAGAAGATTATATTACTGGCAGAGCCACTGGAGCAGTCCATCACCCATTCGCATGCAGTTAACAGACACCCTATGCTAAATGTGGGTGTGTACATCTTTGTATACGTGCGCGCCTGCATGAGCAAAACAGACAGATGGAGCAGACAGCGTGCATGTAAGGACATAAGCTTGTGTGTGTGGAACAGAATCCAATATTCTTATTTCTCAGTCTCTTTGTCCCTCAGATCCCCTCAGTCCCCACCCAGTAATGATATATTTCTATCTCAGTTACACACCATAACCCAGAGAGACCTCTTCCAATATCACCACATGTAGAAGTTGTTTACACACCGCTGAACCAGGGGGAGCTGTGTGGAGACCAAGCAAGGCAGAGATGAAATGAATATTTATTTCAAATAAGGGTGGGGATGTTCTCTATCAGACTAGCATTATCATACTCTCTGACCTAAACTGTAGAGGTTATTGCTCCATCATGTAACGCAATAGCTCTATTCCAAGGGGGCTTAAGGGGAAAAAAACACAGAGATTTGATTCAAATTCGTTTGCAGTCGCATCCCTATTCAGTTGTCAAACTTGTTAGTGAAGGACAAGGTCTGAACACTATTTAAGGTCATTGTGACCTCACATTTTGCTACACTATCACTCAAATACTACTGACTGTATTCATTTATGCTTAATTGGCCAGAATTTGGTGCTACTCACTATTCGAACATTCGAATGGGGTTGAAGAGGTGAAGGGAAAGAGGAAAAAATGTGAACACTGTGAACATCCCACTATGAATCAAGTTCAAAAATTTAAAGAAGTTTTGCAGTTAAAAGAAAAAAATACACTTTTCAGCTGCTTGGGCAGTGTTAGACAGCTTTGCACAATACATAAAAAAGTCTGCGTTGGGACTACATTTATACTATCCAGCTCCCCGGGGTGCTGCGGATCAATGACCATTAAAGATGTAATTTCAAGATGGCTCCTGCAAGTCACGGTGACATGAATAAAAGATGCGTTAGATGCACACACAAAAATACCTCTTTACCCTCTCTATCCTGTTACATGTGCACAACAAAGTACTTGCAAACACGCACATCTGACATATGATCTGTGGAAATCTGTTTCTATATTAATCAGCATTAAGATACAGGACTCAAATGGACAAACAAGATGTTCCACCTTTTTTGTTACTTTTACAATGAGTTTGAAAAAAAAATGAGTTTTTTTTTTCAAAGCTTTGAAAAACAATATGTTAAGAATAAAGGGCGTAAGTGCAAAAGGTATATCCGACTCATCCTGTGAGTTTGAGGTTAACAGATTTAGACTTGCGCACAGAAGAAGAGATCATATTGCTACGCCCACTGTCTGTGCCCATTAAAAGCCACGTCCTAAAGGTGGAGCACCTGTCCATTTTTTTTAAATGTCAAGACACTGAGACTGACCAGACCGCTCCTTCTAGAGTGAAAAACCGTCTTCACAAATCCGCAGTACACGCTTCTTCGCTGTGAATGCTCAGGGAGTTTCATGTCAGAAAGGACATTATGATATTGGTCTGCCAGGCAGTGATAGGAAGTCTCCTAACATTTAACAGTGCTCCCCCCGGTTGTAGTCACACGTCAGTTAAGCACAGAGTCTAGCTGGTAAGGCAGATCAGTCAGGGGAAGATGCTTACAGACAGCCAACAGACAAGCTCCCTGAACGCTGCACAGTAGCAGGAATAAGCGAGAAGATGGTGGACAGCACGATATATCATCTCCACACCTCGCTAGAGCGGGAGCTTGCTGCATATTCTTGCTCTTGTTAAAGTTTACTCATCCTTATTGTTATGCAGCTCATCTGGCAGGCAAAGGGAACAGCATACATAGGTGCTAATCTGCCAATATTTTCTGGTAATATTGTGTATTTCAGCGAATTTAAATTTAAAATAGTGTTTAGTCTCGCATATATTTTGATTATTCTCACTCTCACCCGTAAAAGATTTGATATTGTTCTTGCTTGTGCAAGTTGCTTTAATTCTCAGATGGGATGCAGCTCAGGGTATGTTGCGTCAGCCCTCGGGCCCCTGCCGCCAGGATTAGTCAGGTCTGGCACTGTTGCTCATGATTCCTCCACAACCCCAGCAGACCTCCTCGGTCTCTCTTGTCGGTCCCTCTATGTTCTCTTCTTCGGCTTCAACTCTCTCCTGTGAAATCGCTTAAAGGGGTCAGATTCTCTCATTGTACGCCTGTCATTTCCATTTCTAATCCTCTGAGGCTCTGTCTTGGCTCACACCATTGATACAGAGCCATGAGCACCCACCCACAAAACAACCGCATTTGTAGCCAAATACTACCAGGCTATTTGCGGAAAAGAGGTACCACAGGTGCATATGGCAGCATAGTGCCATTTTTTTCTCCTTTTTTATTATATCGGGTCTACAGAGTGTGTTTGTAATGAGAATAAATAACAAATGAATATGATTTTTAAATAAAAGCTAAAATTTGCTACAGTATTTTTTCACATTATTTCCAGTTATCCCTCCATTTGCTACTGCTTATTTGGGTCACGGTGTCAGCAATCTAATCCGAGATGCCATTGCTACCCTTTTCCCAACCACCAGCCACCTCCAGCTCTTCTGAGGGGACACCAAGGCTTTCCCATGCAAGGCAAAAGAAATAATCTCGCAGGGTCAGTTCCAGGGTGTCTTTCTGACATGCCAAAACCACCTCAACTGGCTCATTTTAATGCTGAGGAGCAGCAGCTCTACGCTAAGCCCCCTTCTGAATGACTGAGCTCCTCACCATATATCTAAGGATGAGCCCAGACACCTTTCAAAAGAAGCTCATTTCTGCTGCTTGTATCTGAGATGTTATTCTTCCAGTCACTACCCACAGTTCATAGCCATATGTGAAGTTAGGTAAGAACGTTTAACAGTGATGCTTCGCCTTCACCTTCAGGTCAGTGGATGTTGTGTTCACTGCAGTTTTTTCCTCTACAGAATTATTTTTTCTGTCAGTTAAAAAATGCTTTCTGGTTTTATTTCCTTTTTAACATTACATATACATGTAAAAAAAAAAATTGTTGAATCTTTTGCAACTTTTCTTACTCAAGCCACTGAATATAATATGTCTGTCATGTAACAGTTTTTCTTTCTTCTTCGATTGACACGCGAGAGCTTTAATGGCACGTCAATGGCAGCTGCTCTTTTCAGCTATGTTTAAAATGTGATAAGATACTGTATTTATGGACCAATTACATCAACTCTTATCCAAACACTTCCACACACACACTTTTGTGCATGCTGATTGCTGCTCTTTATTGATGAAGTCTTACTTGGTAGTTGGACAACTGTGATTATGTTCTCGAAGTGGATCTCGGAAGACTCGGGAATTATAATGTTAATGAAATTAAACTTTGAGCGAGCATGTCAGTTTCTGTGCTCTCATCCTGAATCACACGCAAGCAATCAGAGACCATTTAAAATTCCATGACAAAAAAAAGGAATCCACACTCTTAAATTAAACGGCCAAATTATACACTAGAGAAAGTCGTTTTTTGAGTCTTTCCAGCAGTTTTATTTCAATGCAAGCATATTTACAATCAAAGAACTTCAAAAATAGAATTACAATATAAAACTCAGATATAGTAATATTATAAGATAACTAACTAACTTGCTGAAAGTCTACTGTGAAAAATAGAACATTAGGAGCATCGCCAAGTGCGCATTACAATGATTGAAGTACTTAAATTTGTGTCTTTAGCAGCCTTTCTGTGTGTATAATCAGACTGCATAATTCAAGATGATACCTTCAGTTTATTCAGTCATCACAATCTTTTGATTTACATAAAAATTGTTTTTATAAAATAAAAACACTGTAACTTCTTATCCTCTTTGGAAATGTGCTGTAAGAAGAAGAAAGAAGAAAGTGTGTACATTATTGTACTTTATTGAGCCCCGTGGGGAAATTGCTCTCTGCATTTAACCCATTCACTCAGTGAAGCAGTGGGCAGCCATTGGGCGCCCGGGGAGCAGTGTGTAGGGACGGTACCTTGCTCAGGGGTACCTCAGGGTAGCTGTTAAGGGGAATCGAACCCCCGACCTTCCGATCATGGGGCAACCACTCTACCTACTGAGCTATCCCTGCCCCATCATAAAATACCATCATGTCCATATGGACCAAAATCTCAGAGGAATGTTTCCATGACCTTGTTGAATCAGCGATGCTGAGCGATAGAAATATATATTATACTCACCAGCCACTTCGTTAGCTACGCCCATTTAACTGCTCTTTAAAACAAATATTGAATCAGCAAATCATATAGCAGCATCTCAGTGCATTTAGGCATGTAGACATGGTCAACAAGTTCAAACCAAGCATCAGAATGAGGACAAAAGGTTTAAGTGACTTTGAATGTGCTTTGGTTATTTGTGCCAGATGGGCTGGTCTGACTTTTTCAGAACCTCCTGATCTACTGGGATTTTCCTGCACATATGGACCATAATCTCTAAGGAATGACTCCAGCATCCCGTTGAATCTATACCACAAAGAATTAAGGCAGTTTTGAAGCACTTCAGTCCAACACACTGACACAAATACACAAGATCGTTCTTTTACTCTTTAATTATGAACACAAAGCCAACAACACAAAGCAAACTTGAAATCAGCCCAGAGAAACTTCAAAGCAAATTCTGCTTCAATTCTACTGTAACTGAAACATGTATAAGTAGAAATAGAGGCTCCACTATTACAAGTCTGATTGTTCATCGCTGCCTTACTGATGAAGTTCAGGCTTTAAGATCACACTGGGTTCTTTGCCAGTTTTCTGTTAGCATGCTGTCCACACAGATGTTTGCAAAGTGCAGATTCTTTGCCCTGGATTCAGTTTGCACTTTACCAACATACTCTTGTCTTCCCGTGGCATAAAAATAAAAGAAATGTTTGTACATCCATTCCTCAAAAGGTACAGACCACTCCATGTTCCTCCTCTTTGCGCACAGACTGAAATCAGCTGACTGTAGCACAAGTGAACAAGAAGAAAAAGACGTTTGACTTTTTTTTTTCTTCCTATCCACCCATCTTGCAGATATCTGATGGACCTTTTTTAATTATGATGTGATTATTGAACTTACTACAAATTACCAAAAAATCAAAAAGAGCAAAAACAGATATAGCATGTTTGAATTTTTAAAAGGGCATTTCTTTAGAAGGAACCTTCTAGTGTTGCAGAAAGGAGGAGAAAGACAGGTTGGACTCGTGTGTTGACAAAGAGGCAGGGAGTATCAGTTCATTAGGAGCTGCCATAAGTAATAGAAATGGAAAGAAAATGTTTGCACTCCTAAAATAAACTATTGATACTACAAGTTAGATGTAATTTATTTTAGCCGTCATTTTTTTCCTCTGTCATCTCCTGTATCTTCTTTGTGAAATGCAGCCATTTTCTCTCTCCCCCGTTGTTCGCATAGATGTTGCTAACACTGCAGACCTGTCAGTCATTCATCTCTAGGGGAGGCGGGCTCATTGCCTCAGTTGGGGGAAGTGGCTGAGCAGAATAGTTGATTGGCAGAATTGAGAGAGAGAGGAGACAGTAGGGTGGAGAGGCTTGGAAAGTGGAGCAGATGAGCACAGAGGAAAGAAAGATGTGGAGCGTAAACAGTCTCTTTAGGAGGTACAAACAAAGGCGGTCAGCATGAGAGGTACGGTACATACAATACACTTATGATATATATAAAAACTGAAAAAGAAGGACATATTTTTTGACAAAGCAGGGCAACATCTCAATGCAGAGATAAGCCTGGAGTGTTGAATACATTATAGGAGGGAATTCTTTTCTTGTTTGAAAAGAAACTCTGAGTAGGATGTAGCGACTTGATATGATTTTTAAAAACTGGCCGCTGGCATAATGTAAACAGACCAAACACCTTTTGTTGACGACTGGCTGTAGAGATTTTACTGAGAAAAAGAAGGTTTTAAAATAACTCCTTGGAGGTGGATATGTTTAGATAATTATCATCAAGTAAGACAGCCAGTAAGTAAAAAAAACAAAAAAAACAACAACCTAGTGGCGTTGAATTGTGAAAGGCTGTTGAGTTAAGTGGGAGATATGTGGTCTGAAAGAGGATGCTAATTTGTATTGCATAATGCATATATAACAGCTCCCAAGTTTTTAGGAACACGTATACCTTATTTTCCAGTGGCAGCACAAACATTCTGAGAAAATGTTTGTGACTAATGTCATCATCTGCTCTCAGTTCTGGTGTCTAATTTCTCTAAACACTAGCTATTTCCTGATATATTCTGGTTTTAGGTGAGATCCCTTTAAGAGGGTGCTAAAGTTTCAGCGCAGTAGTAATTTTCTTAAACTTTAGGTTTCTAGAAAAGGTAACAAAAACATTAGGAGGAAGAAGAATTAGAAGCATTAGAAGTTACTACTTCTGTGATGTAACTGTGGTCATGTAGAGTTCACAGAGAACCACTGATCTACTAGGTCAGGGTACTCAAGGACAGCTTGACAGAGAAAGGGAAAGTCTGTGGTTCAGAAGTCTCATTTTCCACTTTGAAGGACATCTCTGCCTTTGAGGTACTTTGCTTTTAGAGAGGAAGGTTTATCACTAACTGATAGCATTTCAAGGGCTCTGATATGGCAGTCATAAACTTGAGGGCAGGTTATAACCTGTGAATCAAACACATTTAGTTTATCAAAAGACTACAGTGTCAGAGAAGAAATGATGGAATGTGGAATATTCCAAATTTAAGCTGGTTGTAGGATTTTTCCACTATCTTTGCGGTGTCTGGGATATTGGTGGTCACAGGGAGATGCAACAACTGATTGCTTAGGATAGCAGGTGTTGCTGGGATATCTCTGAGAACAAATTGTACTGATAAAGAGAACTGTGCATAATGACACTTTGCTAACAGGCTAATTTAATTACTGCCAATTACTGTCTGGTTTCCACTGGTAATGTTTTTTGAAGTAGTTGTCAGGCAGATGAATCAGACCAAAAGGTCGGATAGATATGAAGTGCATGAAAGTGTTGATTTGTACAAGCTGAGTGGGAGCACATGCAGAGATGACAGGTGAGGCCACACGTAATCAGAAATGTTAACAGTGTAAATATATGCATTCAAAGAGCCACAACTTAAAGTTGAGGCAGCTGCGTTTCATTTTAACACTGCCTGCAGCAAAATCCAGGTTGAATTCGTACTGAGGTAGCCTAGATATGCAACAAAGTGAACTTACAGTACAATAACAGTAAAAGAGCTACAATAGGGTAGCTTCAAATCTATTGTAATCTTTTGCAGCATGTAACTGGAGAATAGTAAGATGATTGTAACATTACTAGAGCATGTTGTAGCTTTAAATACAAGCAGCTCTTATAATACATTTCTTAGTGCTTAGTAAGAGCTCTGTTTGCATATTTTGTATATTGGATTGATTGGCTGTTAGCATTAGCCATATTCTTGGCTAATGCTAACTCAATATTCAGTCACCAGCAAATGCAGTAATGCAAATTTGGATAATTTGATATGTAAAATATGTATTCTATTCTATAAATTAATAAAGAGAACACTTGAAATTGTTGTAGAAGAGAGTTTTTTTTTTTCTTAAAACAAAGGATTTTTTTTAACCTATATTGCAAAACTAAGACAATCACAACAATGTGACGGGTCAGTGCAATGTTGATCCTGTACATTGGTTGAGTTTAAAAAACAAGTTAATCACCCTATTCATATGGAAAAATGATCCTTGCTCTTAAACTAGTGAAATGTGACCCGTTTCAGGTATACCTGTAATGAAAATCACTATGAAGGTACATTAAAATTTTAGGCACTAATTGTTTTGCATGATAGGCATGTGTTCTGTATGAATCGAAGACTAGGGTGGAATCTGCCAGTGGTTGTAACACATTGGTTCGTAGCTATCTCACCTTATAAGATAAATGTGCTGCAACCGTGACAGAATGCAATTCTCTCCCAAGGTGCCAAAGAGGTGAATGCAAGTGGGAAGACATTTACAGTACGGAGCTCTCTACAGCTGCAAGTGGACAGAAATGATGATGGAGTGGCCTACACCTGCAGAGTGGACCACGTGGCACTCACACAAGCACCACAGCAGGCCACTGAAGTACTGGAGGTCCACTGTGAGTGTAGACGCAAAGTACAGCACTCAAACACATATATGAAGTGTACACATGAGCATAATGGATAACAGAAAATTCAAACCAATAAAAGGCAGTAACTACTGTAAATAGCCATGGTAATGGGAGCTTTTATGGCTGTTGAACCCAGTTAGAGAACATTTCAACTAATGAGGCCTCCATCATTGTATGTAAATGCACTATTTCAGAGCTGATTTTCTGTGATCTTGCATTTATAATTTTACATTTAGGCACTAGTATTTTATTCAGTCAGTATCCCTTGGTCTGGGCAAAAATGTACTGTCCAATTGTCCAAATATATTTATAATATTTATATCACCCCCTGGGATTGTATGTGTGTGTGATCCAAATGCTGTGTTTTGAGGGTTCTGTTCATTATCCACTACCTTGGATGTTGTTCCTGGAATCTGCTGGAGCTACTTTTCTAGTTTCGGGGTTATAGCTCCCATTGCTCCTATTATCACTGGGACTACTTTGGACTTTACCTTTCAGATCCTTCAGCTCCTGATACTTCTCTGTTTTTACATGCTACTTCTTCTTGATCTTGTTGTCTGCCACATCTATCAGAACTTCAGTCTTCTTCTGCTTGTCAGCCACAACTATCACCTGGTTTGTTGGCCAGCAGCTTGTCTGTCTGGAAGTAGAAGAACCACAGGAATTTACCCCCTTTGTTCTACTCTGACATTGGGACTTGGGGACTTTTAGTCCATATGCAGCACAGATGTTCTTTGTGGTTGTTCCTTGGTTGTTGTTGGATCTTCCAACAAGCTGTTGCCAGCTTGGATCTTACACCCTGTGCTATGTGTTGGATAGTCTCCAGGGGCCCTTTGCAAAGTCAGCAACTTGGGTCCTGTGGTAGACTCCTGTTATATGGATCTAGTGCTTAAGGCCTGCTCTTGTGCTGCCGCTACACCGTCCTTTACGCTGTCCTTTTCTATCAACCAGTAGGGTTTCCTGATGTCAGCCAGTTACACATGTGGGGGCTTGGTTGTCTAGGATAATTCCTCTTCCTGTTCCTCATCACCATCCACCTGCCTGAGGCATGCTTAGAGAAGCTCATCTCAGGGGAATATATATATGTATCCCATTTATGTCAAGAAAATGTGAAAACAATGTTTTATATTTTCTTCCCTCAATTTCAGCCGTCTCTCTGTTTGTCTTAGATGCTCCTCGTGTGGAGATCACCCATTCCCTTGAAGTCCCTCAGGAGGGTCAGTACTTGAAGTTGGAGTGTGTCTCCAAAGGAAACCCTTCGTAAGTCTCTAAAAATTTTCATTAATTGATTGACATCATGCTTTCATATAGTGTTTTATAGATTAGACCTAGATGCAGCATGCTTTCTTTCTCTTACATATTCTCTTACCTTTTAGGCCAGATCCTGTGATGTGGACAAAGGATGGAAGTGAACTTCCTGACCTGGACAGGATGATTGTAGAAGGAAGAGAGCTTACCTTTACGTCTCTTAACAAGACAGACAATGGGACCTACCGCTGTGAAGCTAGCAACCACCTAGGGACCAGCAGTGCTCAATATGTACTCTACGTCTATGGTGAGTTCAGGGGAAGCACTGAAATATGGATAATTGCATTTCATGACACAATATAAAAAAGTAAGTCAGTCAGTTACTAATATGACACCACTGGGGAAAAAAAGCTTCAAGAGGAAAACTTGGTTTCCAACAAAGCTATGTAAAAATTGTGAAAAGTATGAACCTCATAGGCATGAGTACAAAACACCATTCAAAAAATACAGGATTATAATACCTCCTGATCTGCATACTGTATCAATGCTAATAGTGATTAGTGGTACCATCCCTCACAGGGAGAATAAGGGCCCCAGGTGACACAAATGCCACCAACGCCTTTCCTTAAATAAACCTGTGTCCCAGATACACACGCACACACACACACAACACACTAGGAGGGAAATGTGTGAGAGAGGCAAAATTTAGTGCTGCGTTGTCAGGAATATCACCAGGAAGGATAAGTAATTCCCAGTAACGCCAGAGGAGATGGAGGATAAAGGGACTCAGTGTCAGGGAAAACAGATAGTTCTTCCTCTCTTCCGCTTCTTCACTGCCATTTGTCTCTTGGCATTAAGTAATAATGCTTTAAAAAATAGCAAAGCAGTAAAACATCTCTTTTCACTGTGTTATAGAAACAGTGCGTGATCATTAAAAAACAGGTCGTTCTGACGTTAAGAAGTGGAGATGAAGAAAAACATAGCATTAATAATATTACATGAGCTCTTTTATTTAAAAACAGAAAGTAATGAAAAATCTAATTACAAACTTTTGAGTATAAAACCGAGCTACCCGAGTAACACAGGTTACTATGAATAGGTCATAAAGGGCTGTGGAAACCTCAAGAGTGATGAATGACAGAACAAAATGAAATACTCGTTCATGCAATTAGATTTATTTAATGAGAGTGCGATGAACGTATAAGCCATTCAGCCTTTCTCTAAGTAAATGCTGTAAATTTTGAAATATAACGCAAGTCCACGCAAGCAGATGTTCGGGGATGTAAAAGGCAATACAAAATATGCTTATTTTATGCAGAATGCCATGTGACAAAATCAAGGTAAGGATTAGGTATAGAAACCTTACATCTTTCTAATTACTCATATCACTGAAATTTAAACTTAGTACGCACACGCAGTATCTGCTGAGACAAGGTTACTGCAAAGATGCAAATGAGTTTCATTTGCTATATATATTCTGTCTGTCAGATTTTTGCAGATAATTGCTGATGCTTTTAAAATACCGTTGGTGTAGAGTATATCGCTCAGGTATTTAGTTAAAGATCCCTTCTTTGAGTTCAAAGCCACAAAATAGGATGAGTGAAGACTGATTATGTATACCATCAAAAATGTATGATACCTTTCAGCTTCAAATTCAAATCCTGTCCATAGGTTTTATTAAAGGAGGCGATTCTGAAACAGTGCTGTTAGAGACCTTTAGATTTTTTTTAACCTCTTTCATTCCATCAAACATTTCTTTTACTAGTTGATTAATTGTTTGAGCTGTAAAATTATCAGGAAATCCCTTTCACTGTTTGCTAAAAGCACCAGGAGATGTCTTTACATTTTTGTCTTTGTTTAAACTCCAAAAGTGCTGAATTCTTGAAAATTCTATGATTAATTAAGCAATTAGCTGTGGCTCTTATTTAATTAGTGGATTGCTCACACTTGTCATGGCGCGCCACCGCACCTAACAATTTCTTCTGAAGCTGCAGCAAGAATAACCAATGCATGTAATGACAGTGATGTTATTAAACTGACAAATTCTCTGCCAGAAAAAAGACAATTGGGTGCGGGAGGGTCAAAAAGTCCTATTCAGATTCATTACTTGTTCTCTTGAAATGGCACCCAGTCTGTTCCTATCCTTCATTAGTGATTATCACACCTTTTAGCCTTTCACAATTGCCTCCATAATTCTTGGAAAATACCTTTTTAATGGTTCTCGAACAAGGGGACATTTTCTCTCTTCCCTCTTTCCCGAAGACATGCAGTTAGCTGCTTAGTGAGTCACGCTCAGGCTGAAATGTCACCAAGACACAGAGGACAGTTGGCCCAGAGAAAGACTACGAGAGCCAATTAAAAGCTTCTGGATCACCATAAAATGCAGAGTGACATAAACATAAAAGCCAAGGTGGTAATGTAACCTCATTAACTTTGTCACCCAATGTTTCGCTCTCACTTTTTTCTGTAGCTTTAACATGTGACAGTGAGAAACGATCAGTTTTACTATTATCCTGTAGCGAGAAGCCAAAATTCAACACGGAAATGAGAGCTTAACCGATTTTTTTTTTAATCCATTTGTCAGATTACGTTTTCAAATCATCAGCTGTCTTCCCTCTCACATGTTGAAAGGTTGCTAGTGCAGGGTCCATCTCCAGAGACAGTCGCCAGCATTAGCAGATTTAAGGTTAATTCTGCTCTTTTGCTAAACAAATTGCCTTCACAATTCAAAGACAGAATACTTGAAATCAGAGTTGACGGACAAAATGTAGAAGATTGGGACTCTTAACATCGCTGATCATTTCAGAATCAGTGAGAAAGCCTTACTGGCCCACTAAAACAGGAACAGTAATGCACTCAACTCATGTATGTTGTTAAGGGCATCACATTTCCTTATACTGGAAAAGGCATGCTTTCTTGTGCTGTGATCTTATGTTATATGCTTGGAATTGTGTCATAATTTTCCCTTTGTGTTTCCCATCACTGTATATAGTTTTTTTTTCTTTGTGTTCTTTTAACGTATCTAACTTTCCCCATGTGAATTCATTTTGCTGTTGTTGTATTTTGTGTATATGTGTTTATCTGTGCCCTCCACCAGACGCCCCCACCACCCTGCCTCCACCCACCACTCCCCCCCTACATCCCATCACTCCAGATCCTACCGCACTATTAGGCTCCCACGCCTCAGACCCCACAGTCACTGGCAACAGAGGTACAGTACCACCCCACGCATCTCCACAGCATGCTACAGCATAGTCTAACTTCCCTCTCACTTCCATATCTCCTCTGTTACTTCTTTGCTACTTCTCTACCTCAGGCATTCATATTCTTATTTCTTGTGGACATAAAACATGTGAAGACACTTATCGGTCATCCTACCCAATTATTGCCTTTAATTTTTGCTACTTAAACTATTTTCTCAGCTGAAGGACTGTAAACATTTTCTTTTTTATGAGCAATGATATATTTTTTTACACTGGGACAGACTTTTCTGAGTTTCAGAGAAACTCTAGGTGTTCAAATACTCTGTGTGCTGTCCCCTTGGAATTGCAAAGACTCCAGCACTTCTGTGCCCTGAAACCTCAAAGAAGCAAATGTCATGTCCAACTGAAAATGTCTGGCCACTGGAGATATCTCATCATGCCTTCTAATGCTGTGTTAACTCTTAGAGAATCCTAACTTGACATAGTCCCTTTGCCACTAAGGCTGCATATTTGGTGTTTTTAAAGTGGTCCCTGTACAGAACTAAGGCTTTTTTATTGTTCATCTTATGCCCTTAAACATAGATAAGACAGAGCTAATTTCATCATGCTTGTAAGCAGGCCAGCTCCAGTAAGCATATAGCAAGCTTCATTAAACTTTGTGCGTCCAATCATGCATGAACATAGGCGGGCTTAATGCTGCATTTGATAGCAACTGGGAACTAAGAATTTCCTGACTCTATTGAAAACAAACAATACTTTTACACTTAGTAAATCGGATACTGTTTCTGAACACTGACTCTGCATTTTCCACACATAAAATCTTTCTCATATTGCTTTTAATGGAGTAAAACTGTGACTTTTGCTTCTTTTTGGCTTTTGTGTTACTTTAGATGAGTAAACTACACTACATTCATGACCTTTTTTGTTTTCTGTAGAGGAAAAGGAAACAAAGAAAAGGTTGGGGTAGCCATGTTTTGTTTTTGCCAGTTTGTGCACTAACTTGGCAGAGGTTGAAAATGTTTTCATTTTGGCGTCCGTATTCTCACATACGAGGTAGATCAAATGCAGCATAAGGCCATGCTTCCCTTATCCCTGTGTACAACGGGGGACGGCAGCATCCTGTTCCAGCTCTAATGCGGCTGCCAGAGCCGATCGCTCCCACTCAAGACAATGCTTGCGATTCCACCAGACATGCTGCAGCCCGTTTCAGCAGCGTCTCAGAAGCAGATTACAGCTACTGATGACACAAGGCCCTGCAGCAAAGGGCTGGCATAACAATCTCCTCCTGCTAGCCTTTGGCTGAGTTTTCCACAGAAGTTTTCACTTTGCTCTCTGCCTTTCAAAAACAAGGGCAGCAGCAACCAGCCAAGGTTGCAAGCCACATGAATTATAATGCACTGAGTGGTGAGTCCCAGGTTCAATTCCAGCTTGACATTTGCAGCTCGTCGATCTCACGAGTAACATGATGTGATAATTAACAAAGTTAGTTGATTTTGACAGACTTAATTACCACTCGCGGCATCATAGGCTGCTGTTGCCACTCCTCAGTATACGATGCATACTCTTGCTTCAAAAGGAGTCAGTCCCACTTGAGGTCCTCTAGCACGTCCAGCTGAACTTGTTCAAAGAAGCCAGTTGAGTTTTTTTTCTTGTTATTTATTTTTTTTAGTTCTTTGGTTGTTTTCTGACCAAGAGCCCTACTGTATTTTTTATGTTTTTCCTTTTATTTTAGGAACAAAGTCTATTTGCATTGGCTAATTACACTGTGCTTTTCCTGAGGCCATACAGATCTAAGCAATACAAAAGAAAAGAAAGGCAAGAGAAAAGGAAAGAAAACAGAAAGAAGAGGAAAAAATAAAACCAAGGATCGGTGTGTAGCAGCTAATTGTAGTGTATTTTATACGACAGTTCTTCCTCTCGTCCATGAAATCTGATCTAAATTGTTTAATAAACTCTGTCCGTACTTTCCAGTAATCATCAAACATGTCCACCCTGAGTCTCAAATGAAATGTCAGTTTTTCCATTACAAAAATATCATGTATCACATTAAATCAGTCTTCTCCGTTGAGGCGCTCAGCCCTATACAACAGGGAGGTGACCCTCAGGCGGACACAGAAAATGCTGAAAGGAATCGCATATCCCACCTGTCTAGGGAAAGCATCAGGATCCTTCAGGAGGACACGGCTATGGAAAAGGATGTTTTGGCACCCCTGCGACACATAACTGGCAGTAAACAGATGCAGTAGATGAAAAGGATATGGCGAGCCTCTGGGCGGGTGTAGTTGCTTTAACCTATTTGCCAGGGCACAGATGCTGACATGGCACCACATCTGCTACAGTAGATTGATATGTCCACGTTTTTGAGTGACACGTCAATTTAAAGCTAATGTGCTGTGATGGCCCGTATGCAGAAGAACTTGCTCACTCATATATCATCTTCATCATGGTTTCCAAAGCTGTTATCAGTGTGTGACATGTTTTCCTGAAGTGATTGTGTAAACAATCCATCATAGTGTGATATCGGTAATAGCACATAAAAGAAATTTTGTTAACATATTTATAACGCTGTATATTTTCTCACAAAGCAACATATTTAACACTGTGTATTTTCTCACAAAACGTTGCACAAAATATGAGCTTTCAGTTCAGCAGCAATTAAATATACTTACATGATCTATGCATTCATACATTTTCTGACACTTATCGAGGTCTGAGTCACTGGGGCAGCAGCCTAAGCAGGAGTCTCCCCCTCGCCAGACAACAGCCACTCTTCTGGTGGAAAAGGGAGGCCTTCCCAAGCTAGTCAAGAGATATATTGATTCGAGGGTTACTGGGTCTCCCGCTAGTTGGAAGTATCCAAAACACCTCGCTTAGGAGGTGTCCAGAAGGAATTTGAGTCAGATAATTTAACTACCTTAGCTGGCTCATTATGATGTGGAGGAGTAGCGGCTCTACTCTGAGACCCTTGCTATCTCTAAGACTGAGCCCAGCCAGCCTCTAGAGGAAGCTCATTTCCACCACTTGTATGCCACAGCTCGTAGCCATAGCTGAAGGTGGGAATGTAGGTCGACCAGTAAAGCAGCAGCTTTGCTTTCACACTCAGCTCTCTCTTCACTGTGACAGACTGGAGCATCATCCACATTACTGCAGCTGCTGAACTCACGAACCCCAGAATTCTTGAACTCCTTAATCGGGGAAGCAACTCTGTCCTTACCTTACCCTTTTCCAACTGAGAACCAGTATTTCAGACTTGAAATGTTAAATCTCATCCCATCCGTGTTAGGTGGTTGGGATGAAAGCATCTCATTGGCTGAAATCACCCTAATGACAAGCTGGATGAAGCCAACACACAAGATTCCTAGACCGCCAAACCCTGCACCCTCTGCTCCTTAGGTGTGCAAAAAATTATTGCCCATTACTTCAAATAAACGGTGAAATATAAGAGAAGAGAGTCACTGATCCTTTACATGCAGTTCACCCAAGCAGCTTTATTCATTTCCATTTATGTGTGTATGTTTTTTTTCATCATCATCTAAGCAAGATATCTTCTGTCTTGTCTGTGCTCTTTTGCTCCCTCTCTTCATTCCTCTCAACATCATGGTCTCCATCTCAAAATAATTTCCTCTCATCACTGCTGCTTTTTGTAAATGACCGTCTTTAAAGTCCTTTGGGAGGCTTGACTCCCCTTCTACCTTTCCTCCGCTTTAGTCCCTCTCTAAGCTTTTGTTCAGTTATTCCTCTCCTTTCCGCTTCATCTCTTCTGCCCCCTTACATCTCTCTGAAGGCCCTGTTAGATAACAGTCTTCCACACATTGTTGGATGTTCTTCATCAGTGTGCCACAGTTCTTCTCTGATGTCTGTTTGTGTAGTTCAGAGACACAAGAGGAGCTGAGCCTCTCAGTATATCTACAGGGAATCTAAATATCAGACTCCTTCACTGCGTTCCTAGTCACAGGATACTTCACTATCTGTTTTCATCTGTCTACTTGATTTATTACCAGGTTTTTTATGGCCCTGGATGAAAGCAAACAACTGTGGAGCTTTACCAGCCCCATGACGTTTTGTATTTTTGCATAATGAAGTTGTCTTCCTCCACAGGCATGCTGTAGGTTCAGCACTATAAGCTGTATGCGTTCTCAGGTTTCCCTTTGTCGTTTCGGTGATCTTTCCTTCTGCTCTTTTATCAGCGTATGGGGTTTTGGGTTTTTTTTTGAAAGCGCACGGCTATCCCTTTATGCATTTATCTGGATACCAGCATTAGGGTTGTGGTTTCTTTGATTGGCTGTAGATGATTACTCTATGTAAGCCCTCACTTCTGCAAATTGCAGTCAATAAATTGGGTGGACAGTTATGCTGTTGGTACCTTTTGGAGCATTTCCATGGATATGGCTTGCTGTGTGGTACAGCTGTTCAAGACGTTTGTGCTTCAGATTTCACGAGTGAAATATTAATATTTTATCTACCTATTGGTGTGCAACTATACAGTAAAAGGAGTCCGCTTGTCAACTGAGCTTTCTAGTGTTAAGTGAAAAACTGGCTCTCCAATCTCTTATCCAAATGTTGACACTAAAACCAATGGGTGATGTCACAGTGGCTATGTCCATCTTTTGTATACAGTAAATGAAAAATGCTGTCTTAACTCGTGTTGCACAGCAACTTTAAACTGGCTGCAGATATGAATATCTTTCCTTTCAGTTGTTAAAGGATTTCATATACCGTATTCACAAAAATGTGTTCCCATAATGAAAAATGTTATTGTCTAGTAGGATTTCACAGTAATGGCTTTTTTATGTGTTACTTTGCTGACACAGTCTCTCCGAGTTTTAGTGGCCAATATAATCATATACCGAGACATTTATTTATCCTTGTACGAATATTAGACAATAAATATTTTATCGTACACTTACCGAAGCTAATAGGAAATTTAGATTTGATAAAACCCATGCCTTTACTTGTCTTGTTGACCTTTAGAGCGCTAGTAGTGCACAAAAATCCAAGAGATTCCTCTGGTTTTCATTTTTATTGTATAATGCCAGAACTGATGCATTACTGCAGTCTCTAATTCTCTTTATTAATGATGTGCTGGCAGGTATGCCCAACACTCACACTGCTTCAGTAGCCCAGTCAGTCTTAATGGCTATAATAACTCTTTCAGTAAGTATCAGAGGTCTATGTAATGTCATCAGACCTTCACATTATGAATACACACACCCACTGACGCACAACACACGCACACATGCGCGCACATCTACACGTTCTCTCTCTTGAGTTCTCTAAAATATGCCAAATGCTTTTTGTGGCTTGCAAATTAGCACTGACCTTGTGATGCTAAAAGGTGAATCATGCACAAGGGTTTCTTTGGTGTTTAAAATATTTACTATTCACTTCTCATAATAAGCATTCGTGTGGCCAACCCCAGCCCCTGTAGCCTGGTGTTGCTGCAGAAAAAGGCCCCACTGCTGGGAAGACAGCAATTATTCATGCCTAGTGTCTTCTCCTGTGGAGAAGAGAGAAAAACTAAAATACCCCTATACCTGATTGTAGAGTAAAGGTCTTGTTGCCCACGAGGATAAGAAGATAAAAGTCAAGGAATGCAACAAGAACCTTGGGACTATTAATCAAAGTGTAGTTGTCTTAATTGATACAAGAGGGATGGTTAGCATTTTTACTGACAGTGGAGGTTATCATGATACTCTGTACCTTTTTCCCTTTTTTGTGGCCGGTGCTCCAAAGCCAAATCATTATTCTTCTCCTCTTTAAACTGAAACCAGTACCTGCAAACTTAAGGAGAATTCAAGAGCAGAGACAAGTTCAAAGATCAGGAATAGCCTCTGAGCTTTCTCCCTTCTTAAGTGTGCACTGGCCAAAATGCTGCATGCAAATAGTAAGGCAAGGTTGTTGGCTTGAGATGCAGATTGCTGAATTGGGCATAACAGATTCAGAATAAGTCAAAGTCTGCAGGCCTATTTTTACCAACTTCTGTTTGCAGTTACTCTTTTTTCCCAACTTACTGTCCTTGAAGAAGAATTAAAGGAGAGCAATTAGGTCTTTACTTTTTCGCATTTAATGTGAAAAATGTTATTACTGGGAACATTACTTTCCTTTAAAAAGTTCTTTTGATGAAATGTGGCCAGAAACATATTAATCTAAACACTCACCAGCCATTTGCTTATGTACATCTTTTCAACTGCTTATTAATGCAAATATCCAATCAGTCAATCACACGGCAGCGACTCAAAGTTATAACTGAGAGTTTTGATTTTTATTGCAACATTCAGATGGAAGTCAGAATTTGGCAGAGAACAGACGAAAACATGGCTCCATCCTGCCCTGTATCAATGATTCAAGCTACTGGTGGTGTGATGGTGTCGGGAATATTTTCTTGGCAGACTTTGGGCCACTTGGTACCACTCAAGCATTATTTAAACACCACAGTCTGAGTATTATTGCTGACCATATCCATCCCTTTATGGCCATTGTGTACCCATCTTCTGATGGCTGCTTCCAGCAGGATATCACATGCCGTGTCACAAAGCTCAAATCATAACAAACTAGTTTCTTTAACATGACATTGAGTTCGCTGTACTCAAATGGGCTCCACAGTCACCAAATCTCAGTCCAATAGAGCACCTTTGTGTGTGCATCCTACAAATCTGCAGCAACTGTTTGATGCTTTCCTGTCAATATGAACCAAAAGTGCTCAGAAATGTTTCCAAATGTTTGTTTGTTGTTGAATATGTGCCATTAAGAATTAAAGCAGTTCTGAAAATTAAAAGGGGGTCAAGCCGGCCATTAATGAAAGTTTGGGATGTCACTCCACATGGCTCTGAAACTGTACACTAAGCCACACTGCAGTTTCTAAATGTTATGATGCTAAACATGCTGAAAACTATATGTAACCACACAGTGAAACAACGAGCGGCTTTACCTCACCTGTAATTGCTGCCATTACTAACGTCTGTTTTTGCTTCCTGAGAAAGGAGAGGGAGAGACAGCTCTATCTGCTCCCCGCAGCTCAGACTCTGATGGCAGCTTTGAGGCAATCATCATTTACCTGAAAAACACACACACACTCACACAGGCCATTATCACACTACATGTAACATATGTAAACTTGCTTATGTTTACTGACAACCTGTCACCTGATTGTTGACTGTCATTTCATGTTCCTTCTGTGCTCTGGCATTGCAGTCACTCCAGATTGTGATTGCCTGCATAATTCACAAAATACCCATAGACAGTTTAAATATAGGCTGTATTCACATTCCAAAATAGGTTATTAAACATCATTAAGCCTATCTGTACATGTCAGAATGTAATATAGTATAATATATAGACTATAATGTATAACATTCAAGCTATTTGTTTTAAATCTGCCTTAAATAAATCTAAATTATACATGATTTTGTAACCCAAAAAGTGAAAATAGGTGAGAAAACATGCATCAGAGAATACAGTAATTAACCTTACTAATGATCTCAAAACTAAAAACTAAATAATTGGGTGGTTAATTCAAGGTCTTTAATAATAAGCTTTGTGTATTTAGGGAGATTGTTCAAATTTCAAATCATTTCTTTTCATCGCTGTCACAAAGTGTTTTGAATTCAAAAGAGCTGATTGTACTCCACAGGTGACCATTTTCTGGCTATAACCACACATTCTATTCAAGCTTATTCAAGCTTATTCAGGCTAAGGACAAACCTTTTGTGAAAACTCAATAAGGGAAAATCCTTGGAGGGATTTGTAACTGTTTTATTCTATTGATATCGATCTTGCTTTTAAATGAAGGACACAGGTAAGGCAATGTGATGACCAGAAAACATATTTTCTGGAGGGCAAGTAGCCCGGACAGCTTTTTAGTCGCTGTGCTTAAACCAGAGAGGTACAGGCCGCTGCATCCCTGGGGTGGAATGGTTAAATATCGGACAACGGAGATCACCTTCACACCGCTCTTTGGACGATAAAGCTTAGGAGCACTGGAGAAATTAAAACATAATGCAAAGGTCTTTCCACTTATTGCCAGGAAAGCTTATTGATATCCTGTCACATTAACTCGCTTTGGGGAAGAATTATAGCAACAATTTGGAATAAAGTGTAGAACAGAAAAAGAGAAATCGTTAGATCCTGGGGCTACTGTTATGAATTACATGTAATAGCCCTTCTTTTCATTAACTCCCAATGGCAGAGGACACTTTTGGCAATCTTGAAGAAACACATACACACAGAGAAGGCAGTCCAATTTTCATTTATTGACATGAAGTGCTATTTGGTCCTTTTATAAATTTTTCCTTCCTTGTCTCCCACCCAACCCCCCAAGTTGGGCTTGTGGTGGCAGCTTACTTCATCCAGAATCGCTCATTTCTTTAAGCCATTATTTGTGCTGTTCCTGTGCTGCAGTTGGCTCACACAGCGCGGTTCTTTCAGCAGAATGTAGCAGTGTCGTTTGTGGTGGAAAATATTTGAAAAGCAGCAGCAACACAGGCAAGATTAAGTTACCACAAGTGTAACATTGATGCTATCTTTCTGCTTCTTCCTTTGGTGGATTTTATTGCTGTTTTGAAGAGGTTATGGATTTTGCAGAATGTAGAGCTGCTTTGATAGATGATTCTTGCATGAGACTTAATTAATTCTTATGATTAATTATCTTGCTTTGCTTATAACTCCATGCTGTTACCCTGCTGACCACAATTTCTTTTTATTCCGCGAGTAAAAAAAGAAAGAAAGAAAAGAAAACCACTGGGTTGAATATTCAAGATAGTGTCCACATGTGGGCTTTATTGAATGATTAGCTGAAGTAATTTGTTTTCAGAATCTAATTAATCCGCACGACCCAGCAAACAGTAATGTGCAAGGACACACACAAACACGGCAACACACACATCTTGGTAACATTACTCTTTTTTTTAATTCTCTCATGGGCTTGGGTGCATGCATTCAAAGGTGGACACACAAGTGTCTTTCGGCCCTCTGCTACAGCCTCCAGGGACTCTTTCATCTTGGCAGTAGAGCCAGCATTAGATGCAGATTGGTGAATTTCCAGTCTCAGCCAAAAAGTTGGGCATAATTGACTCACTGAACAAGCAAAGTCTGCAGGCACTTTTCACCACTTTCTCCCCTTTACTTTCTGATGGTCGACACTCTAGCTTTTGTATCGGTGGCTTTAACATACCATCAGTGCAGAGGAATTAACACAAAGTAATTCATTTTTGTTTCACGTTAAATGTGAAGTGTTTTCAAATACTGTTGTAGAAAAGACTATTACTAGATACATTATTACCCTAAAAGACACAAAGAGGTTTGGAATTAGCCTGTTCGCCTGTGTGAATCTGATGGAATTCTGAATACTCTGGACTGACATCATTTGTCCATACATGCAGGTGTATTCCATTCTTGTGAAAATGAGAATGTTTCATTGACTGAGGATGTGATTATAGTTCGATCTCCAAAGGTCACTTTTGCAAGAATGAAAATGATGATGAAATGATCAAGTTTGGATAGACATGGATGTAAACTACGGGTCGATTTGTTTGTGGCAGCACACAGGAAGTTTTGTCATGAAGCTGTACCTCAACATGTAGCACCTTGCCATGGAAACAGCACACTTTTGCTATGCTTACCCAATGATGTTATGGTGTGACTTGTGTTACACATATAACACACGGGCATGAATCTATGGAAACATCCCTCAGAGACTTTGGTCTTTATTGGCATGATAGCATCACACAGTTGGCTGCACAGCCATGATGCATGTTTGCGATAATTAGAGATTTGTGACATGGCACATGATATCCTGCTGGGAGCAGCCATCAAAAGATGGGCACACTGTGGTCATTAAGGGTTGGACGTGGGGAATAATAATAGTCAGGTGGGCTGTGGCATTTAAATGATGCCCAGTTGATACTTAGAGGCCCAAAGTGTGCCAAGATAACATTCCCCACACCTTACACCACCATCAGACGTCTGAACCATTCATACAAGGCAGAATGAATTTCTGACTTTAACATATGAGTGTTGCAGGAGAAAGTCCTCAGACCAGGCAACATTTTTCCAAATTCTATTGTCCAATTTTAGTGAGCTTGTGGGAATTGTGGTCTCAGTTTCCCTCTTCTTAGCGTACAGGAGTGGCACTGGGTGTGATCTTCTTCTGTTGCAGCCCATTGTTTTCCAGGTTCAAAGGTATGGTCATATTTCGCGAACAGTGAACAGGTGCATCTAAAAGAATGGCTGGTGAGTGTGTAAACAGACGATGTGACAACAAGCTGCTGTATTTGCTGTCATTCCTAATGTCTGGGCTGCTACCTGTAAATAGAACCGTTTAGACTGAAAGAGCTGTATCTGAGTCCTGCAGAAAAAATCATGGTGGCTGTGAAACAATCAGCATTTGGCAAAAAATGTAGAAATAAAAAATTTAAAAAAAGAAAAGTGAACACTATAGCGTGTACTATACAGCCTGTCAAAATCAGGAAGGGTGATTCAAATGTCACAAATATAGGCTGGCTTCAGCTACCCAGTATAATACAAAAATATAATAAATATATAAAAACTGAGGGATACAATGTATTGAAATTATTTAGTCTATTTATGGATCCACTGCAGCCTGTGCAATAGGATTCTGGCCTTTTTCTGAATGCTTACACTAATGGGCACTGACAGCTTTACTATGAATTTCTTTTCACTTGCACAAAACAGCCTCTTTGTGATCATAAAAATCTGTTTTGTTCACCATCTCTAATGTGGGAGTTCAAACTCACAGTATATTCTAAGTTGTTGTTTTGAGTTGCTTTTTTCTCATTTTATATCAAATGAAAGTAAAAGTTTAAAAGGTTTCCAGACAGGCGTGCCAAACAGTGTGCAGGCAAATATTAAAACACATTTTAATTACACTTACTAAATGGGTAATAAAAGGGGAACAGATGTGTGTGGTACATTATAAGCACTGGTGTTTTTGCACAGACTGTTTGGTTTTATGATGAAGGGACAGAGGTGGTCGCATATTTTTCTTGCAGCACCTCGAAGCAACAGGCATCATTAACCAAAAAAGTAGTCCCCAAGCCAATAAAACGTATAAGCTCCATACACATACTCTTTTAAACTTACTGGCATCCCATTCGGTAATCATTCCATTAATGTACAACAAGTTTCATATTTCCTGCTAAAATAGCATCCAATTTATTTATGTATTTGTTTATTTTTATGTTTCTCATGAATGGAGACATATGTTGAGTTTCAGTTGCAAAATTCTCTGTTCTGCCACAGCGAAAGATTCCCCGACCCGCACCACAGATACAAGGACACTGCAGCTCTATAAGCAGCCCGTGCTTAAGCTAGCTTCTGCTCTATTGATCTGAGCTGAAACCACTGCTTCACAGAGCTAAATCTAAAACTGAGAACGAAAAAAAGCATAACACAAAAGAAGAAAAGGTGCCTGTGGGGGATGAATTTTAATATTCACAAAATTACGACCGAGAGGGGAAGAGAGGGAGAAAGATGCGTGTATGTTAAAGCAGCAGAATGGAAAGGACATTTGAATAGCTTGCACTGTATGACGAATTAAAGGATTCTGTCAGTGCAGATGAAAGGCGGCCCGGTGGATGGTGTACAGCTATAACAATAATTTACACGTGGCAAACATTTCTCGTGATGTTCTTCGGCGTTTGAAAAGTGAGATAAGGACATGCAGTTGACATGCAGTGTGCTGCTCTAAGAAGCTTTCTTTGACACTTAAGCTGCACACGTTTCTTTTGCTTACGTGCTGTCTGTGGAGATGGCAGCCCCGCTGAACCAAACGCGAACTAGCTTAGTGTTAGATACATACTTGTCAGCTGTGAGTGTCAAAGGAGTCTCTTTAAGTCACAGTTGTAGATAAAGTGTTAAAATATCTGCTTTGGATTTACAGCACTTAGTTCTTAAGTACATCAATCCTTATATCACTTTTTAGACATCATGTCATTAGGTATGTATGCTTAATGCATACACGTTTTTATTTCCAGCCTTTACACAGTCTCTTGAAATGTGCACAGTATCTTTATTACATACCCTTCCACAGTAACCCCATATGGAGCCAGCAACAATGGAAGAGATCAGATGAGCAGTTACACTTTTGGCTCTTTCAGAAGACCTGAACCCTCTTTAATTTATTAAACAAGCCCAACTCGCAAGGCCAGGCGACAAGGAGGGTGTTATAAATATTAAAAGAAGAGTTTGCTCTGCCACACTCTCATATTAAATCACACAGAGAAGAATGTATCTGCCCTTATTAAAAGATAATGTGTTCTGGAGCCATAAAAATGTATAACCCACAACTCTAGATCCCTCTCCTCTTCCCCCTTCTTTCCTCTTTTGTCTTGGTCCAAGTGAAATTTCAGCCTTTTTGTGTGCATCAATCTCTATTTTGTCCATTTTTACTTTGTCTCTTTGTACAGCCTTGTTGTATTTAATTTTCTCCGTCGTTGAGTAACAGCGGACTAGACCAGAATACATAAGAGGAGAATAGATGATTTTTTTTCTTTTTTAACTCACTCACACGAAAGGCATCTACACATTGTAAATGTTGCAAGCTTTTGTCGCTGCATGAATATCAAATTAATGGAGTGCTGGAAAATTTGGTCTTGAATGTCACACAGTCTTCCCTTTATCTTAAAAGGGGCTTGAAAAGTTGTGAAATTTTGAACATTAATAAAACAACCAAACAACTACAGTATGCAGATAAAATCATTGGCACCCTTAGCCCAGAATGAAGTCAGACTCCCTCTGCATTGTACCCTCAGCCCATTTGAGGTCCCAACTTTCAAACTATTGGCCCCTTACTGTGTCTGTAGGGAGAGTAGAACATTTTCACACATGTTCTGTACTTCTCTAAACATTACACATCAGGACCTCATGTGAGAATCCAGAATCAGCTGGATCTGACGTTAACCACCCACCTCCCTAGCACAAAGTCCGCGAAAGTCTGATTGAGCTCGTGTGAGAAAAGAGCCGGTAATTACCCAGGTAATTCAGAGCAAGTGAGAATTACGTGTCCTGCAGCCTGCAGGCTCTACCCATCAAAATGAAGATTTCCTCCAGTGAGGATCTTCTGTCGAGAATCTCCTGCAGTATTCTTTTTTTTTTCTTTTTTCTTTTTCTCTTTTTTAAAGAAGGACAACTTCAGACAAGGCCTCAGCTTGATTATCTCGACAGTGTATGGAATTCATGTGTAAGAACGGCTGAATAGGGTGACCACTCGCGGCACATTGTAAAATCTTTGAGAAATCCTCTGTATGCGTGGTGCAGTGAAAAACTCTTGCTTAGCAGAGTGGATTAGAGGCAAGAGGAGAGGAAGATAATGTTGGGCTCATGGTGGTCAGATTGATCCAGCAAAAGCAGGACCTTCTTATTTTTGTCAAAGCCTATCCACCAATGCAACATAACCAGCTACAGTTTGGTGAGAGACTAAGCTGTTTTTTTGTTGTTTATAATGTCTAGGATCTGGCTAGTATGCTTCTTTCTAATGCCACATCAACACACACACTGATTTTGATTTGTTTTATTTAAACCTCTTTTGTTCAGCCGCAGACGACGACTCGAATAATATCACTTGAACTCTGAGCAGCTCTATATGTAGCTAAAAAGGCATTCTGCAAGTTTTTTTTCACATATGCAATAATACTCCCTAAGCTATCGCCAATAAATCAATAAAAATGGAAGTGTTGGCATGGCCTTGGAGCTATGAGGGGGCAGCAGCACGATGTATGACTCGTGTTATGAAGATTGCATTAATGTTTCAAATGTTTGAACGTAGTCAGTAAGAACCAAATGGGTTATTCTTCTATTTCTGAAGCCACTGAAAGCGCTTTTTTTTTAGGATTTGAAATTTGCATTGTAATCTATACAACAATCAGACATCCAGTTGGCTTGTTTGTGGCTGTATAATAGCCAAACCAGAGCGGAAGCGGTCAGACGGTGATAGTGTATGATGTGTGTTTAAAAAAAAAGAAGAAGAAAAAATACTCACAGTCCTGACAGGTGGAGGTGAGGAGACACAACCATGTGTGTAACTTAATGCCCTAGTCCTCGCCCTGCTGGGTCCTGCCAGGGGAACATTCCTCTACTCTTTGCTCCACTGACCAAGCAGAACTGCGGCGCAGTGAAACCACAAACGTCTGTGCATATGCGTGTGTGTGTGTGTCAATTTGAGTGCGTGTGTCCACTGGGAGGCAGTGAAGTCTGACAGCCTGGTCACTCGGACCATGGAGACTTATGGAGCGAGAGCAAGCCAGCTGTTCAATTTGGCCACATGGGCAGACAGAGAAAGAAAAGGAGAATACTGAAGAGAAACAGTGTCAATATACGACGTGTGTTGTATGGCTAAACCATCCTCCTATCACTGCCTGCCCTGCTCTGACATTGCTGTATTTTAGCTATCACGAGCCCACACACTGCACACAGACTGGGGCAGGGTTGCATGTGGCATTCCTCGGAGAGGATAATGAGATAAGTACTAATTTCTCAGGTGTCATAGACTGATATGAATAATACAGGCCATTCCGTTACCTATCTTCCCCACTGCTGTCACTGTCACCTTCTTTTTTTTAGATCCACCTACAACATGTCCGTATGCTGTCAGCGCATCGGTGTCGTGTCTTACCTTGAATAACCTGAAAACCAGACTTTGTGAAAAGAGGAAGTCAGTGCGAATAAAGGAAATAAGCTTTTGTTAGAAGAAAGGGAAACCTTTGATGAGTTTTAGCATGAGGTGTGGACAGGCAGATTCCTTTCTCTTTCATGACTATCATCTCTACTGCTTATCCAGCAGCTGGAGACCTGTATTGACTCCTTATTCATTTTCCCAACAACAATTTCTGGCTAAGAATCAGAAAGAGGTTGATCCCCCCCCCCCCCCCCCCCCACCCCTTTTTATTTTCCAAGTGATGATTTATTTACTGTGTACTGCTCTTCCACTACTGCCCTGGTTTGCATGTTGGGGACTCTTACGGCACTGTGAGGGTGGTCCTGAATTATTCACTTCTTTTCTCCAAGTCCCTCTTTCATTCTCTTTTTCCTTCATTTTGCAGGGCGAATGTGTGCCTGCTTGTCTCTTTGTGTAAATCTGGTGTCCGTCTCTCTTCCCCTCTCTCTTTATTTTATTATTCTCAGACAGCTACGAAGCTCTGCTCTGACTGCATGATGTGAACCAAATGATAGCAGCTTAGAACAATCGTTAAAGCAGGAACGAGCTGGAAATAATCATCTCCTTCCTCTTTGCTCTGTTGTGTACTGTCTGCTGTTCTCTTCTCTTACTCCCTAACCTCACCAATTGGCACTTTCATCAGCTCTCTTTGTCTCTCTCTCGGCGTCTCTCCTCAGATCCCAATGCTCTTGGGCAGCACGGCACTGACCATGCCTTGATCGGAGGAGTGGTGGCTGTAGTGGTCTTTGTCACCTTGTGTCTAATCATCGTTCTGGGAAGATACCTGGCCAGGCATAAAGGTAAAATCCACAGTGGACCAGACCTACGGCTTTCAAGGCTCATGGAGCTAGTGGAGCATGTCCTTCTTGTCCCATTAGAATACAGTCCTTTCCCAATTCCCAAGTTACACCTTCAAGAGTAAAACAAAAGTGGGAAAGCTTACACCATCCACACATCAGAAATGTTAATGAATATGTGCCTTTGATATGCAGCACAAAGTAACAGCACATGTTGTTATTGTAATTCACTCTCTATCCATGTATTTATCAATAATGGGAATGGAGTTTTTTAATTGCGCAGAGGTCCGTAATATTATTTTAATTTAGTTGTGATGATGATGGGAGAAAATAAACATTCATAAATCCACTTTGGCACCACAGGGAAAAAAAGCATTTTATTCCCAGACAGTATTAGACAAACAGTAATAATGTGAGGGAAGAAATTCGTTTACGCAATTAAATGTGCTTCCTGTATGTGTAAATGTAAATCACTTCTCAAACAGAAAGTGATCGAATGATTCTCAAACTTGTTACAGTTTAGCTCCAAGTTCGCAAAGAAGAGTGGAAATAAAGTGAATTCCAAGTTGCTGCTCGGTTTTCGTCACTAATCCCACAACATTAACTTCTAAGTTTAAGCTAAGAGCTCAATTTGGACTTGCAGCTGTGAGTTCTGATGGTCGTCACACGCAACGTAGGAGGTGTTGATGCTATTCTGCTGTATCGATGCAGGGTCTCGCAAATTTAACTCTGCTTTATTTAAATACTCCACTACACTATCCCAGCTCCTCATTGTTTTAGATATGAATAATGTAACACTACTGATGTTGTCTTCAGATGTGGGGGTTTTTTCGCCTCAGGCAGCCAACACCATGCAGGGCTGCTTGGTATTTGTTTTCCTCAATAGAAGTTTGTTTTTTCGTTGCCACAGGAACATACTTGACAAACGAGGCCAAAGGAGCGGATGATGCCCCCGATGCCGACACAGCCATCATCAACGCTGAGGGAAACCACGCGCACGCGGAAGAAAAGAAAGAATACTTCATTTAGACTGCAGGGGGAGCTGTGCAGCTCTTGCCTTCTCATTTCCTTCTTTTGATCTCTGTACTTCTTATTCTCTCTTTCCGTCTCCCACTTTTCTTGTTCTCCTCCGGCCACTGGCCCCCATCATGTCAACAAGGAACCCACAGGCAGTCCACAAACAGACAAGTTCCCAGTGTGTTTTCCTGTTATTTCCTTCTGTTGAAACGATCTCTGTCATTTACATCTTGTCCTTTATTTTTTCATTGGTTTGGGGGTTTTTTGTTTGTTGTTTTTTGCTTTTGGCAGATGTTTTTCACTGGCAGCTTGCTGTTGCTGCTGAAGTTGCCCCTTTGTCACTTCCTCATCTTCAACATGAATACCTAGAAATCTGTAAATCTACCATGACTGCTCCTTAGCCCTCTCGTTAGTCTTTGCTCCTCTTCCCCACCAAGCAGACACCCAAACACATATTCCTGTTCACACACATCCACGAACACATATCATCTCTCACATCAACACGGTGCCTAAAAATACAGACGCCATTGAACTTCTGTCAATGCCTTCATGTATCGTCTGTCAGTAGCAATGTAAATGCTTTGTAGATGGTTACCTTAGCCATCATTCCATTGCTTAGCTCACAGCTTTTGATTACGCATCGAATCTCTTTTTTTTTCTGTTTTCTTTTTCTTTTTGAATGACAATTTGTGCTATTTACGCCTTATACATGTCTGTCACACTAAATATGGTACTTTTAGGTGATCCACTTTTCCCTATTCCATCTCCCTCTAAATAGAGTTGTAATTAAACCATTGACCCTTGTAAGATACGAAGAAGGATTTGTGTAACACTGTAGCAAGGTTTATCAGATACAGTAAGTGTACAATATGATTTGCATTATTAGGGTAGGAGTAATAAAGGGTAGTGTGGTATTGTTTAGAGCAGAGAAAAACACACCAAAAATATATGAAAGATGCCAGGTCAAGCATTCCTTTTCAGCAAGCATAATCAAGTATATAAAACCACTTGCTAAATGTGCTGCCCAGGTACTTTTACCTGTATAGTCCTGCACCGTCCAGGCAGCGGTTTAGCAAAACACCATCACCTTCAGTGTCATCTGGACAGCTTACGGTAGTTTGTGTTTTCCATAAAGGGTTCAGGTGTGCAGAAAGAGTCACTCTCCTCTCTCTGTATAGGCTGTATAAATTGTATTCAAATAACTTTAGCTTTTCACTTTGAATAATTTGGTTATCGTTTGTCACAGTGGAATTATTTTAAGGCTTGAAGAACCCGTGAAATGTAAACTCAACCATAAGGTGTTAAAACAAGACCAGACCAATAACATCTGTTTGATTACTGTCATTGTTTTTCATTCTGTCACCTTCAAATTTATTTTTAAATAGTTTTTAATAGTTTAGTGAAGCTGCCCTCATCAGCTTGTCATGCTTTTTATGCCTATTTTCCCAGTCTGTCTCCATTAACTCAACTTTCATTTCCATTTCACGGGGTCTTCAAGAAAAAAAAAAGCAAATAGAAAAAGAAACAAATGGTGTGAGTGCTGGGTCAGGGATCTGCAGGGGCCTCTTTTCCAAAACTTAAAAAAAACTGAAAACAAATAGAAAAGCACAAAATTGTCTGAATGAGTTACTGTGTTCATTTGCCAACAACTAGATCGCCTTGTGAACGGTTCTTTCATTCAAATGGGTAACGAGAAGATGACAAGGCTGTCTTTGATTCAATTCTGAAGAAAAAAAAAGTGCAGTGCATCTTTTTGAAAATGTAAGCTAAATCATGTTTTTATATTTAAAAAGAAAATGTTTCTAATATTTTTTTGGTTTTAATGGTTAAGCTCCCTGCTGTATATTGTGTCTGCTACAATGTGGTTGGTTGTGAAAATTGCTGTTAAATTCTGGATTCCTGTATTTGCTCAAATATGTATATTAGCCACCTTATCTAATTACTTTTTTTTCCATTACATTATCCTCATTAGAGAAATTTTAAAACAAATGTATTTTTGTTTTGGCACAAGGCATGTAAATAATGTGTGAGAACTAAATTTTGGTAATACACATTAGCATGTTTTTGTTTGGTTCTTTTTCATGTTTAATTTATTTGAAATTGAAATTTATTTAAGAGAGAACCACAATGAAGATGGTATATTTGTACCTTGATTTTGGGAAAACGGTGGCTTTGTGTGTTTGTGGCCTGACCCTAGTTGCTCCAAATCTGAAGAAGTTGATGTTCTAGGACATTTGGCAAATCAAACACGCAAAACTCCGGAATAAGCTGCTTTTCCATGGAAATTGAGGTAATAGAATTTGGAGCTGAAATCAAAAGAAACAATACCTCCATGCCGGTTGCAAGAAAGTTTCCACATATTAAGACAGCCATGACGCGTCATAGTCAGCAACCTTTCATCTTTCATGAGTTTGGAGAAGTTTGGCTTCGAAGGAATGATCCTAAATGCTCAAAAGCAAGGCACTAGTCTGCTACCAGGGAGCAAATTATAATCAAGGGCAATAATATTTTGGGCCAATTGTCTCCATTTTGGTGGTCTAATTTACAACATTATGCAAATAGGGTCAGCAAAAATCTTTTGTCTGTATTTTGTTACTCGAGCACTTCTCGAGTGAACCACAAGTTGGGAATAATTAAGTCAATCTACTCAGTTTTACCTTTCATCATCGATGTAGGATTTAGGGGGTTTTGACATTTTAATACATTTTTAAAAGCAATTATTTGTTTGTTTTGAAAATAAAGAAGCTTTGCCACAGTTTCCATATCTCACACTTTTAGTGCACTGAGCATATCACTATATACAGGTTCAACTTCAGCGTCACCACAAATGCTCTACACAAAGTGTTCTAGTCTAACATGTTCTAGCAAACCTTGGGTTTTACATGTGTAGATACATTTCTTACAATGATTTAACATCTTTATCTTTCTTTCTTTTTTTTTGGTTTTGTATCTCGTTCTATTCATTGTGTCTTAAATCACTGATGGTGTCGATCACACTTGGTGTTGCTTTACAACTCCAACTTTGAAACAGGAAAGTAGTTGAATGACTTTGTTGATTCTGAAGTCAGAGAAACAAGTTAGGCGGTTTCATATCAAACACACTGAGAATTAACCGGGTCTGCAGTGATGAGTTGATGCTGGCATTAGTAATTAAACAGTTGCCATTTACTCAAGTATGCACTCTGACCAATGTGGTGGATATTTCTTAGTAATTAGTAAAATCTGTGCTTTGTTTTGAGGTTTGTTTTTTCTTTCTGAAACTCACATGTAAATGTTTGTTTTGACATAATAGTAATGAGCTAATTTGTTGCAAATGGATTTTTATAATCATTAGACCAAACCTGAATCTTGTTTAATTTGTTATTTTAGCAGCCTGGCACATACGACCATGCACTACGACAGGATCAACTGTAGCTCTGTTATATCTTGGCTATCTTTGTTTTATTTCTGTATTGTTGTCGGCTGAAAATAAGCTTTAAACACGTTGCCTCCTTGATTTTCAACGTTTATCAGTTGGGTTAATATTCGCTAGATCACAAGCCTTTAATTTCATCCTGGCAGCAAGACGGTAAAGGCACTAACAGAGCCGCAGTGCCATTTTCATTGGGCACAAGTCCATTTTGTGGGATTGTAAGTCTCTAATTTCCTGGCTCCAAACAAACCCGCTTTCTTCAACTGAAGGTGCGAGTCAGGGAGCTGCGGTTGTGCATTTATGCAGATTTAACAGTGCAATACTGGCAGTAATTTCGACATGAAATTGCACCCAGTTTTGTGAACAATTTCCAGGTTGGCGGAGACACAAACAAGCCTGTGCAAAATCACATTAAAAAAAGTTTCATGTATAGGCTACTGTTTTGCCTAGGATTTGTCAGGTTGAAATGCACAAAACCCACACCTTTTATGGGATGTAAGCTGCTTGCAGTGGGTTAAATTGGAAGATTGTTTATAGTTTCACAGTTCCTCGTGGGTTTGTGAGACCATTCGCTTTGAGTTGATAAAACTTCTATCTGTAATCATCTCGTGTGTTCTGTTCTGAATGCAAAAGACGGTAACTGTATGATCTCAAATTACTGTTACTGTTTACAATGTGGGCTGATACAGTATATTGTTGCCTAAAAAATTACCAGATTACAGAGTATCTTATAAAGTCACATTAAAACACATATTTGAAAATCTTTATATTAGTGCCTTGTGACTCTGCACCTGAAGTTTGCCACTGAACCACCCTCCTGGGCTCATTTAAAGAGGAATCAGACAAGTTGATGCGATGTGTGATTAATAAAGCTTTACAAACCTGCTAAAAAAAAGACACTCATTTCATCGTACCACGCTGACCTCGAAGCAAATCGGGTCACCAAACATCGCAGGCAGTAATGACACACACATATTTTTTTAACTTCCAGGAAATTAGAGGCCCACGTTAGTATTCAAAATATTAAAATCTGCTTATAAGCAGAAGTGAGCGTAATGGACACTTTGGGTTATAGTCTGTCAGAAATTCTCCTTTTTTTAATCTTATGGTTTATATTTTTTTAATACATGAGTTTAATGGCAAATGTGTTCTCTACAGTAGTGCTTGTAACATGACATGGCTTGTTCCTGTCCCATCTCCCTTCCTCTGGCTCTTCAGATGTCTTTGCTGTACAGTATGGCTTCAGTGCACTTCTCTATCACTCCGCAATAGTGACACAAGAATCAATCAGCCCAATTTCTTTACTGTCACACCGATGACAACATGTGACACAATCGCATGTAGTGATGTTTCTTTTTTTATTATTATTATATCTGTTTCTTTTGTTTTGCATCTCAGGAATATATTTCATTTAGATTTTGTTCGTTTGTTTGTTTGTTTCCTGTCTTAAAATGGGGACTTGTGAGCACTTTTCACTCTGCTAGTCCCTGTGTGCTGACACCATGTATTTTTTGAGTTTTAAGATTATCACAATGATAATAAAAAATGATTCAGTGACTCTTCAATAATTCTGTCACCTTGCTGTCATTGGAATATTAGACTAAGGAAACTTTTTTTCTTTTCTTTTTTAATTTTTTGATCACTGACTTGAAATACTGAGATTTAGAAATATGCTGCAAATTACTGCGTTTCAAAAATGATGGAAGGTGTCTTTAACAGAATCTAATTTTAGCTTATGTAAGCGGTTCAGTGCTTTTTGTCCTTTATCATGTTTCCCTTTGTAGCAACACACATCTTTATGTATATCAGTCTTTAGGTGGCAGGTGCTGCAAGGCACTGTCTCTCACTAAATACAAAATATCCACAGTGAGGCTCAGTAAAGATCAGGATTAGAGCTAGACAAATGTTAGTTCAGCCTCTGATGTACCTTGGTGAAATAGGGGGTTTGATATCAAGCTGTACTCCGAAAGCTTGATTTGATATATAGCACCGTAACGGAGGTGTTTCTCTCCCATTGTCTGTGGGATTTATTATATTTAATTTAGAGGTTCGTATGTATGAAATGAAATTGTTGAATAAATAGTTGCCAAAACATCTGTACAAGCCTGATTCCATTTTTTCAGTCATCATTTTGCTTACCTCAGTATTTCTCAACTGAGCGATAATGATATACAATAAATACGCTGGAAACATCTGAATTTGTCCTCATGAGGATCAGTGCACAAGTGCACCCACACAAACACATGCATATACACATACTTGCAAAAAGACAAGAAAACGCATGCACAGATACGTGTTCATGAATTTTTATTAACAAGAATAATTCGTGTTGTGTTTTTGCGCCCTATCTGAGCTCTGTGGTTGTGATGGTACTATGATACCATCCACATTATAATGTTTTCAATATTAATAAATCCCCAGTTTGAAAAAGGTCGGTACATTAGGTAAACTGTAAATAAATACAGAATGCGATGATTTGCAGATCTCATAAATCCATAATTTACTCACAACATAGAACACAGAAAAAACATAAAAAATTAAACTGTGACATTTTACTAATAGTAACACACTATGAATTTAACAGCAGGAAAACATCTAAAAAAAGGTTGTGGTGGAAAAGTAAAGGGGGGGCTAAAGTGGTGGAGAAACATTTTTCATCTGATTAGGTTTATTGGCATCCGGTCAGTAATATGATTGGGCATAAAATTGTAAATTATAATTGTAAAATTGCATTGATTTTGAATCTTCTACAAATTGTGACAACAAAAGATTCAGAGAATGAAGAAATTTCTGTGAATAAGGAATAATGGCAAAAATCAATATTGGATTGCTGTGAGCTTCACTCCATAGAGTGGCACTTTGTTCAAAACGGGCATGGAAATCACTGCTTTACCAAAAAACAAACAAAAAAAAAACCATTTGGCACATCATAAAAGCAAAAATAGCTCATAGAAGACCCAGGGCTGCTGAGCAGCTGTAGTCCTCAAACAGATCCAAAAGTTCAGAAGCTCCACTCTTATGTTCCCAGATGTTTAAAATGTCAATGTTGCTGCATTAAATTCAAAATTACATTACTTTTTTCTTAAAATTGCAAATTTTTCTCATTTTAAACATTTGGTACGTTTTTGTGTTCATCCTGTTTCTTTTTACAATTCCACTTTTGTTGGATTTGAGGTTGTAATACTCCTTCAAAAGTGTCGCTATCTGAGATATGCATGAGGAACTTTGAAATTAGTGTCAGTAAATCAGAAGAGAGCAGTGCATGGAAAAGTCGTTGAAAAGAATGAGGGAAACCTGGTGATTTATTTCAAGTCTATGTTGCTGGGGAGAAATCACTCTAGCTTGAAAGACACTGAGGGAGATGAAATACAGAGGAGATAATTCTTAAAGTTTCTAATCATTATTGAACTGCTGGTCATACCATCCATCTATTTTTCTTGACTGATGAGCCAACTAAGTCGGCCTGGACCATGCCCCAGTCCGGAAAGGCAGGCTACACCCTGGTTTCCAGTCCATGTGGGCTGCTATATAAAATATTAATAAGGTGGAAAATATGTAAGATAAACTTGCGCCAGGAAAAGTCCATATGAAAAAGAGGGGTGTTTACTTAACGACTCAGTGTATTTCACCATAGATAAGGCTAAGAAAAGCTCTTTTGTGGTGATTCTACTGGTAAAATTGTAAAAGCTGACAAAGTATTAAGAGAAATAAGAAAAATAGAGACTCCATGTATCGTTACACCCTTCACTGAGGCGCATCTCTACTAGCGTCTTAGTTACTCTAATGAAAGTTTTAGAAACGGTGCCCAAAAGAGAGAAAAACATTCACAAAGAGCAGAGTGCTTTAATAAGTAAGCCATAATTTTCTTCAGATCCTTTGAATTAGTCAAACCCAAATCCAGACATTTGAGCAGGCAGAGTATTTTATTGTAGTAATGAGATCGGCACGTACATTATCCTCTTTCAATACTTGTGAAAAGCTTAAGGTTTGCTTTCTAACTGCATCAGGAGAGTGAGAAATGGGCATAAATGAAGGGAAAGATGGAGCACATGAAGAGTAAGAGTAAGACTATGAAAAGGGAAAGACTGGGAGGAGGTGTGGATGCAATGGAGCCTGAAAGACAGGAGGGAGAGGTATTCACCCCTTTCAGTGAGTCAGGAGATGATGACTGAGGGGGGAATTAAGTAATGGCAATAAGATGTCACGTTAGACTGAAGAAAGCAGCTGCAATCAGCCCATCTGTCAGGAATAAATACAGCTTGGAGTGGGTTGCATTTGTGCCACCGAGGTATGATTCTTCTCCTGATGGAAAGTGAGGGGTCAGTGAATGACTCAATTACCACTCAATTTGTCAGAGGAGTCTTGTGAACCAGCACACTGAGAATGAGGAAGACCTAACAGGACCCCAAAGCGCTTTACTCATCCAGTCACCCACCTATTCACGCACACATTCACACACTGGTGATGGCAAGCTACATTGTAGCCACAGCCACCCTGGGGCGCACTGACATAGGCGAGGCTACCGGACACTGCCGCTGCCGGACACTGGTGCCACCGGACCCTCTGACCACCACCAGTTGGCAACGGGTGAAGTGTCTTGCCCAAGGACACAACGACCAAGACAAGGCAACCTTCCGATTACAAGGCGAACTCCCAACTCTTGAGCCCCGACCGATACTTCCTTACTGTCAAGCAGGCTTTGTAGCCAAAGGGGTTGTATCCCATGCGAGAAATATGTCTTCTTCTTCTTCTTTCAGCTGATCCCTTTAGGAGTCTCCACAGCAGATCATCTGCTACCCCATCTCTAGCATCCTACTCGTTTACACCTGAGTTGATCATCTCTGTGGTCTTTCTCTTGTCCTCCTGTCTACAGCTCCATATTCATATCCTTTGTCCAATATATCCGCTACCCCTCCTCTGCACATGTCCAGATCATCTCACCCTTGCCTCTCTAACTTTGCCCCCAAACCATTCAACTTGAGCTCTCTCTCTGACATACTCATTTCTAATCCTGTCCCTCCTGGTCACTCCCAACGAAAATGTTAGCAACTTCAATTCTGCCACTTCCAGCTCAACCTCCTGCTTTTTTGTCTGTACCACTGTCACCAAACCACACATCACAGCAGGTCTAACTATATACCAGGTCTAACTATATATACCTATATACCTTAGCTTTGTCAAATTTGCTGAAAGATTTAAATCTGTAATATTATTGCTTTGATAGGTGTTATGTGCAGAAGTACCAAACTGCTGGATCGCATGCAAATGTCTATATGAAGGATATTAAGCTAGATCTAGCCATCCATTTTTTTTGTGAGCTTCAATCAAAAAGCCTTGATTTTACCATTTTATCTGTAGCCATCTTTATTTTTTTGCAGCCAGTTACCATATTTTAATCAAAGGATAATTTTTTTCAGCCCAACAAACCACATGGCTCCATCTTCCTGTGCTTCCAGCATCCACAGGAAGTCTGTACTGAAGGGGTTCAGCGCTTCGTGGCTTTAAGCATGGAACGTCACTTCTCTGGTGGGGAAGGAGAGATACTGGTTAAATTTATTCCAATTCCACTCTGGAACCAATTTCCTGCAAACAGGCTGGACTTGTTCCACTGTTCGGTGTCCCAATGCACATCAAGCAGGGGTCGGTATACTTATATCCCTCCTGATGGTTAGTTCCCTGCACCTTCAGGTTACACACCAAGCCGCAGTTTACAGTAGTGAGGAAGTTCAGTGTTAACTTGGGCACTGAAAATGAAAACTGGAGGGGTATGACTGGGAGGAATGGCCACCCCAAGTGTTGTTCTGTTTCTGTGGGACTCAGGAGGCAGCTGACAGATACTGGCAGACCAGGCAGAGTGTAGCTGTGGTGGTGAAGCATGAGGATGGAGTGATGCCTGGAGTGGAAAATAGAGGTTGGTGGATTGATTCGATAGTATCAACATCAGTGCTGGTATTGGGATCAGATTGATACTAACACGGGGAAAATGAGCTATCAAAAATGTCTGAACCTGAATTTATTTTATTTATAGCCTATAGACACATTTACATACCAGATCTAAAAAAAAAACCAACCCTGTTTTAATATGCATGAAAGCTGAAAGGTGTAATTTATTGTCTTAACTAAGTATTGTGGAAAGTAAAAATCACAGTGATTTCGAGTTTAGAATTTTCACAAAGAACAGATAACCAAGCTTGGTGGAGAGCCTGCATGATCACGGGGCAGCAGCGTCTCCTGACCCTAACATGGCTCTCAGTTAAATACCTTCTCCAGGAACAAAAGGCAGTACACAGCTGTTGCACACCTTAAGGTTCACACTCCCTTGCTACCTCCCAGAGTCCTCAAAGAGACAAAAGATTCTTCCTGTGGAGTGGTCTGCTTCCACCAACTTCCTTACTAGACCCCCACCATTTGTCTTACTGTATGGGTGTGAGACATGTTAAAAACCAGTGGCACCAAGGCATTATACGATAAAATAATGGGATTAATACATAAATAAAAGAAATTCCCATACAGAGTAGCGGTACCTGCACTGATATCGGCAATTTGCTTGGTATTGGATTTATATCAAAATTTGCAGCACTGCACAGCACTACTGGAAAGAATACTTCACTGGGACACCTTTCATTGAGCAAGCAGAATCTTGGGATCAGTTTAATGATTTTATATCTTTTATTCTTTTATGTATTTATATATTTTAGTTTATGTGGCATATGTTAATTCATACTGTTGAACGTCCAAGCCTTGTTTCCTCTTCCCTAGCTTCTAAAGGACTCACTTTTAAGAGGGGTCTGTTTGTTACTAGTGTTGATGACATCGTACACCTTGTTTCTGTAATCGCGTCCTAAGAATACTCTTTTCATGTTAACCTTTTCATGTTAACATGATGTGGGGGGACCCCTGCCTCTCCACACATGTTGTGACAGCTTTTACTAGCCCCTGGTGGATGGATGGACGGATGGATGGATGGACGGATGGATGGATGGACTTTTGAGCTAACCTTAAGTGGCCATGAGTTGGATGATTTTTTAGTATTTCACAATAAAACACACCACCGAACTGTCTCATAATCCAAATCCAACACCCATCACTGTATCCATTTTTAGATGGATGTATATTCTCTTTATATCAGAAATAATTAGATACTTCTTCAAACCTTAAGCCTTCGAGGTAGACTTTCAATTTTCTCCAAATGGAAGATTTATGCTCTCAGTTATTTTACTGGCAATAAGAAATATTAGATTTGTCAATATTTTTCTCGGTAAAAGTTGACATAGAGGCTTTATTGATTGTTTCTAAGCTGTTATTTGTTATTCTTTTCACAAAAGAAAACAAGTGGGAATTTGGCTCAAATATTCCCCCAAACATGATTAATAAATGATGAATTACTACGATTTTAAACCTGTTATAAAAGTGACTTAATAATAAGTTAAAACACAAAAGCACAACAAGCCAGGATACAGAAATGTTATATTAAAGTAAAAAAGGATTGCAATACACGGTATACATTCCAATTTGTGCAGCCTATTTAAAATTGCTGCTTTGTTGCCACCAGAGAAATGACAAGGGAATAAAGCAGGAAGGGAAATAGGGGTATTATTGATTGATGCATTCATTTAAGTTTGTCAGTGCAAGACTGTTTCAGAATAAAGAATAGCCCACATATTGCAAAAGCAACCACGTTAGGGCACGTTAAACACGTTCATGTAGGAAAGTTTAAGTTAATAAAAAATAAAAAGTCTTGAAATCAGTCTTGAGCATAGACACAAATGTCTGGAATATGAATATAACACATGAATGTTCACTCATGTGTTTACTCAGTACAGAATTTTCCTGCCCCGTAGTTTAATGTTGGGAGACGCACGGGAGAAAACTGTTTGGGGGAGAGAGAAAAAAGCAGCAATTAGAAACATGGATGCAGATGGTTTTGCTCAGGAAAAGAGTGATCTCATAGAGTTTATCTCTATTTTTGAAGGCTGCTGCACAAAAGCCTGTTTAAGATGAATGGTGCCCCGCGCTCACACACGGACACACAACTCTCGTTAAGTGTCACTTTCTGAATGTGCCACGGTGTCGAGCCTCACACCTGCCCAGCGCTGTCAGTCTGCCAGCTGTGAGAGCTGGAGCTGTCTCGAAGGTATCAGCCGCTCCATATGCAAATACATTCCTCTTCTTTATGATGTGGATGCACTAGCCCACATATCTCCTTCTTTCAGTCATTTTAGGCAGAGCCACTTTATTCTATCTTTCTATCGATGTTTATCTTTTTCTCAACCGCTTTTCCCCTGCTCTAAACGCAGGACTCTTAATTCATCTTCATTTCCCTCTTCATCTTCCTTAATTCCCCACTCGTCTGCAGGATCCTGTCCAATAAGAACTCCGTTGACCTTGCAAGATGATTCTCTTCAGAGGATGACAGAAGATATGTTAGTAGCCTTTGAAGTTCAGTTATTGTGCTGACCATGTGAGGCCAAAGCTTCGCCAACACATTGCCTACAGTAGATACATGTGCACACATTCTCACATGCACACACACACACACAAAATGTTTGCTGTGCTTTGAGATGCCATCAGAGAGGAAAAAGGCTTTGATGTCTACATGTTTTACTTTGAGGGAATTTTCCCCACATGAACCACTGAGGTCCTCTTTGACTTTCGTGAAGTTCAGGTCAGTGAACAGAGGTGATGAAGCAGAGGACTGCCAGTCAACACCTTGTACCCGACACCCTCCCATGTCACAGAGACATAGTGAGAACATATATTTTTATATTGTAACAGCAATACAAAAGAATAAAAACAAAGAGAAGCAGAAGTTTAGACACTGGTAAGTTATATATGAAATGATTAGATTTGTGAGAAAATACTAAATTTTGAGTGCATATTTTACTCATCAGACCCTGAATGCAATTATATTTGATGCAGAACAAGAGAACACAAAAAGACAAAGAAAATTATCAGATGTACTTCATTCTTTTAGGTAATGCATGTACATTGAGAAAATAATAAGATAACTAATATTAATATATAATCACCAAACCAAACCAAATATGAAGTTATAGGTAAAGTTAGATCAAGCAAAATCGGTGATGTCTAACTTAATAATCTTGGAGTATGCATAACTTCAGATATATGGATGACATTAAGCTTTATGCCAAGAGTGAACAAGACATCTATTCACTGATCCACACCACCAGGATATACAGCAATGAGATCAGAATGTCGTTAGGACTAGAGAGATGTAGTCAGATGATAACAAACAGGGAAGAGAGGGAAGGTAGTCAGAACTGAGGGGATCGAACTACCAGAAGGCAACATTGCAGACATAGAGGACAACTACAACCCACATAGCAAGGAAGTCTGGCCCAGATCTGGTATCAAGCCGGCACTGCTGGCTGACTTCTGGCTTGATAAGACGTATGTCATCCAGATATGGGCCAGGCCTGGCATAGATGGCACTGTCTATGTGATGGGAAGTACCTGGGGATCCCACAGGCAAATGGGAACCATGAAGAAGCTGCTAGGAAAGCTGTAACCACCAAGTACCTGCAGAAGGTCAGGCAAGTCCTGAGGAGTCAGCTGAACGGTGAGAACAAGATCCGGGATATCAACACATACCTGTGATCATGTACCCCATGTACATAAGCTGGCCAAATGAGGACATAGAAGCCACTGACATCAAAACAAGAAGCTTTTGACCATGCATGGAGGGTTTCACCCCAACTCAGACACCCTGAGGCTAAATGGTAAGTGGAAGGAAGGAGGCCGGACTAGTGAGTGTCATCACCACAGTCCAGGATGAGACAAATGAACATCCACAAATACATCAATGACAGGCCCCTGCACGGCATGTAGCACTGGCAGATAGAGAAGGTGGCTGACATCCAGAAATCCTACCAGTGGCTGGACAAAGCTGGACTGAAAGAAAGCACAGAGGCGCTAATCATGGCAGCACAGGAACAAGCGCTGAGCACAATATTCATAGAGGTTGGGGTCCATCACACCAGGCAAGACCCCAGGTGCAGGCTGTGTAAAGATGCCCCAGAGACAATCCAGCACATAACAGCAGGGTGCAAGATGCTAGCAGGCAAGGCATACATGGAACGCCATAACCAAGTGGCCGGCATAGTGTACAGGAACATCTGTGCCGAGTATAACCTGGAAGTCCCGAGGTCAAAATGGGAGATGCCCCCAAGGGTGGTGGAGAATGACCGAGCTAAGATCCTGTGGGACTTCCAGATAAAGACGGACAAAATGGTGGTGGCTAACCAACTGGACATTTTGGTGGTAGACAAACAGAAGAAGACGGCCGTAGTGATCGATGTAGCGGTTCCGAATGACAGCAATATCAGGAAGAAGGAACACGAGAAGCTGGAGAAATACCAAGGGCTCAGAGAAGAGCTCGAGAGGATGTGGAGGGTGAAGGTAACAGTGGTCCCCGTGGTAATCGGAGCACTAGGTGCGGTGACTCCCAAGCTAGGCGAGTGGCTCCAGCAGATCCCGGGAACAACATCGGAGATCTCTGTCCAGAAGAGCGCAGTCCTGGGAACAGCTAAGATACTGCGCAGGACCCTCAAGCTCCCAGGCCTCTGGTAGAGGACCCGAGCTTGAAGGATAAACCACCCGCAGGGGCGTGCTGGGTGTTATATATATGTATATATATATATATATATATACATACATACACACACACACAGAGAGCTCCTAGAGAGAGCTTCTGATGCTCGTGATTTTGTGTCTCTGTGCAATCGCACATTTATTGTTCACTCTACGGCCCTTGTGGGGGAAAAAAGGTGTGTTCTAGCGTTTGCTTTCCATATTTTTAAAACAAATTGGCATCCACTACATTGCTAAAAAGAGCAGAAAACTTTGCGATTCTAACAAACAATAATACATTTGTGGCACAGGGGGGAAAACTACTTTACTGGCCCTGGATAAAGTTGTCAAAACATGGCAGAAGTTTTCCAACTGCTTATTTCATGTGAGAGAACGTATCCATTAAAGCTGACAGCCTGGACATGAAACTAATAGCAGCTGTGCGGTTTCACATCAAAAGTAATAACAGCACAGAGCCAAACATCACTGTATGGCTGTCCAAAGAAGCTCATTTTATGTGAGACACCAGTGTAGTAGGAGTATATCATGGTGGAATGTGAGCTTTATGGTGGACTGCAAAGCATTAGTCTGCCTTTGGCTGGATGCTGCCATGGTTGCAGTGGTACCGCTAATTTATATCTGCTGCACAACTAATGGAGGATATAAAAGGCCTGGGGTCTGTCCATTCTAGACTGCGCGTTTTGGGGCACAGCTCCAAATGATGAGAAAGCACAGTGGTTAGTGTGTGTGTGTATGTGAGTGTGTGTGATTGGGTGCTGTGAATGGTGATGCCTCATTAAATTGCTGCAGTGTTATCATAGTTTATTATAACAGATTACACTCTCTTTGCATTTTTGTCTGTATTTCATGCACAGACACTGCAGCTAAGTACAAACACAAACACACACACCACTTAGCAGCAGCTCTGAAAGCGTGCGTTACGTAATTGCTGCAAGTATAAACCAAAAAGTATTGCTTCTTTTTCTTTGGCAGGGGCAGCCATTCACTTCTGCTCTCCATCGTCTCCGTTTTTCTCTGTGCGATAGCAAGAACATGAGCCATTCGTACTGAACCATGATGCTTTGAAATGTATTATCATTCATTTTTATTATTCATTCGCGTGTACTACCTTTTAACCTTATTAATCGATTTATTAATATTTACTCTGTTGTTGTGCTCCTTGTTCTTTAACACTAATTGTAATATAGCATGTTTTTGCTCAGTGCAGGTTGTCTGTGCATGGCTGCATCAGCAAGCTGACTCTGTATTCTTAGTAGGTATTTGGTAGCTCCTCTAGGGTTAATTGCTTGGGTCTTCAGTTGAAATCTGTTTGTTTGCATTTTCATCCATCCATCCGACTTCTTCTGCTCATGCAATTCAGGGGAGCTAGTGCCTATAGCTGCCATAGGGAAGAGGTGAGGTACATCCTGGACAGGCTGCCAATCCATCACAGAGCTAAAATACAGAGACAGACAGCCATTCATGCTCACATTCACAGCTATGACCTATTTTGAATCATGATTTAACCTAACCCCGTGCAGGTCTTTGGACTGTGGTAGGAAGCGTGAGTGCCTGGAGAGAACCCACACAGACACGAGGAGAGCATGCAAACTACAGAGAAAGGCCCCAGGCTGGATTATAACCTACGACCTTCGTGCTGCTGTTTTGTTTTGTTTTTTACAAAATAAAGAAATTACAGCATTTGGTCCCTTTGGTCCCAGGAGAACAGTCAAAATTGATGTCACAATGTGGAGGTTATATAGTGATGACACCTATTGTTCAGGGAAAACTGCAGCAAGCCTGGAATGCCTGTAATGCTGGTATAAATGGTGGCAGGCCTGTGGTGAGGGGTACATACTACTGATCTAGGTACATTTTTAGTTGGAATCAGATGTATGTATTATTATAATATGTTCTGGTACATTTATCTGAAAGTAAGAATTGTTTGTTGCCTTTACAGGTTCTTTTTACAAGTTGGATGTGGCTTTTCTAAAAAAAAAATCTACCGTAATCGTGGCATATAAGTACTTTAAACAGGTATTATTTTTTTAATAGTCAGCGGGAGTGACTCGTCAAGTTCTTTGACAATAATAGCCCCTTTCAAGTCTAAATTCAAGTCTTAATGAATACAACATCAACTTTATTTTGAAACTCCTGTTCTCAGCTACAAACATCAGACCAACATTTTCAGCCCTTGACATTAAGAAACTGTTGATGTCAAGGTGGCTGGGACAATCTTTTGAATAGTCTTTGGGTACATTTCATTTATTTTAGATAAACATAAATGTGGATATTATTAGCATATTTCTACATTTTACATTGTTTCATAGTCAGTATAATAGTTTGCTCCTTACTAATACTAAGCAGGGTTCAATGATTCTATATTGAGGGATTTGCTTTCTCTGTAAAATCCATGTCCTAAGGCATTAATGTTTCCTTCAATCTGCAAAGCAGCTTAAAAAATCTAACTATAGAACCATTTTCTTAAAGTTGTTACTATTTATTTTAATCAGACATGTCTAAATGTAACTATCAGCATGCTCTTTAAAAGGCTAAGCAATATCTTTGATTTGATATAAATCATGGTATTTTTTTAATAATCTTCCATCAAAGTTACATTATTAACCCACAGTTAAAATGCAGCTTTAAATATAATAAAGTTTAAATAAAGATTATAGACTATGTATGTGGGTTGCTATTTGGTGCTACAGTTCAGTGCCCAAGGACAACAAAGTCTTGGTTATCTGCCTGGTTCTAGGCACATAGATGCGGATTTATTATAAGAACATCCATCTTATTCTGCATTTTCAGAAAGAAAAAACAATCCATGCCCCTGAATAGAAATAAATTACTTTAATTATTTCCCAAATCAGTTAGATTTTGTGTTATGCCTTCCGCAGCTGCATTCTCAACATTTAGTGCATTAACTGGCACCATGATTTCAATAAATTACAAATACTCGAGTCAGATATGAAATCTCACTGTATAAGACCTACTTCTCTGTTATGGAAGTCAGGATATGTGGCCACCATATATTGCGTCTAAAGAATTCCTGTAAGTATGAAGATGTTAAGCCACCAGAGGATAATTATAATTTTATTGTGCAGTTCTTAAGACCTATATGATGACAGTAACTTCACCTTGCATTGCATTGCAGGCAGTCACCACCTAGGTGTACAAATTAAAAACTGTTGAAAAAGCTGTAACTTTATCAGAGGTTGCAGAAAGGTCACGATGAAGCAGGTGTTTTTCACTGAGCTCTGACTCCACATGCTTCTCTGTTCACAGACACTACCCCCTCTGGTTTGGCCAGAGGTAATGATCTATGTCGAGAGAAAGGTACAACTTTACACCAAGGTGCCACACTGGGGTCAGGGTCACCTTTAAACAGATGTTATGGCAGAGGCAGCAGTCAGAGCATCGGGACATGGGTCAGTATTAAGCAGATGTTGCAGACCGGGAGGGATTAGCATGTCATATCCTCTATGAGCTGACTAAATGCTACCTTCTCTGTGAAGAGACCTCCTGTTTGCGAGTGCAATAGTAAGAGCGAGGCTTTTATGCTGTTGTCATGGTGTTGCTAAGAAAAGATCGTTAACGTTGTATATCGTGAGAATGCACCATCAAAACACGGCTCTCTGTCACGTCATTCAGTCACTGTCACTTTATACTTCTCTGTGATGAGCTTTAGTCCCCTTTTAATGTCATAACTCAGGAAACTTGTTTTGTGTAAGAGAATGTCTGGGTTGTTCAGTAAAGAGGATTTTTTTTAAAAGAGCAGTGGAGGTCAGCTGTTCAGTATAGGCTGTTTCTGTTTGCGTGTGAACAGAGAAATACAAGAAGTCCAGGAGTGATTACTTGTTTATCAGTGGTTATTTTTATGTGTGCGAATGAAAAAAAATGTTCAACAGATGTCACCGTGGTCCGAGGTAAGTGAGGTCCTGCTGTCCCTTGCAGTTCTGACTCACTGCTTTGCTTGGACACAGTGGGTTAACACGCACAGATCTTAACCAGGGAGCAGAAAAACACATGACTCACACAGATAAAAATGAATAATCTATTGCAAGACTTGTTCACTGTTAACTGCTCTGTTAGCAGTTAAATGTAGTTTAAAGATGTATTTTTTAAGAGGTAGAATAACTATTAATAATGTTGCTGCTGTACACTTTGGCAATTATATTTAATTAAATATATGCTGAGAAAACACACAACAAAACAGCAAAGCCTTTTGAATGACATGCTGAACTTGTTTAAGACTGAACAATAACTTTTTCCCTTTATATCCAGAGGCTAGTAAACAAATTTGTTTTCAGAGCTGAAAATCTTGAATGTAGGTGATTGGAGTTCAATTCCAAAACATCTTTGAGCAAGAACCGCAGCGATGGCAGCTACACAATTAAGCTTATTATTATTATAAAATTATTATTTAAGATTGTTTTCCACTTTTTGCCATATAGTGTAATGTCATACTCTGTGATGCTACATTACTCATTCAGCAGATACTTTATTCATTTATTTTGAGTCATTTTTCCATGTGTTTGAATCTTGAAGTCCAACAATCAGATTAACTTTGGTTTGTCCTGAATGAATCTTGAACGAAATTCAATAATGTGCAAAGAGCCAACCCTAAATTATTTATATTCCTATATCCCAGCTATGACTGGGATAAAGTTTAACATCCAGGCAGTCATGAAAAAGAGGATTTACAAAGTTGAACGCAGTTAGAAGAATGTTAGCTTACTAGTTTCCATCAAAAGATGATAGAACATGTGGTAACTGAGGGATTTCTAAATAACTAAAAAGTAAAACCGGCAGCTCTATCACTTTAGAGGTAAATGGAGACAGAGAAGTAAACAGCAGCAGGTTTGTGAAGTTGAGCTAGCTGACTTAAAATAGGGTGCTACGTATCTGGTGACTAGCCGCAGAGCCATGGTTAGCATTAGCATTAGCAGAACAGAGACGGAGGATAAACACTAGCTTTTTCCCTCAATAAAAGTTAATGTGAGGGTCCCCAAGGTGCAAAGACAAAGACAAGACCTAGACTGAAAATCAGAGGTAAAGAGGAGTTCGCGAGAGATGTGCAGTGAGTGTCTAGAGCCATCTTTAAAATATGAAGGAGGATCAGTCATGGTCAAGAAAGACATTTAAACTCACACCAGAATCGCTTATAGCAGCAACCAAGACTGCATTTAGCAATGCACACACAGAGATTCACAGAAATACTCTGTTGTGGGAAAAATACATCATTTATTGATGATACGAACACACCCCACTACAACACTGCAGTGGCCTTACATCTAATGTCAACAGGTTGCATGCATGTTTTCATGAGAATGTGTATAAGCCATATTAGATAACTAAAATGTAAGTTTAAAAAAGAGACAAGCAATTAGCATTTAAAAACCAGCTCATAATCTACAAGTTAATGTTCTTTGAAAGTACACTTTTATTTCAAATTGAATGGGTGTTGAATTCCAGCTCTTTCCTATCCCAGCCATCTATGCAACACACTGCAGAGTGCAGCTCAGTGCTTCTGTGTGTGGAAACAATTGCAAATTAAGTGTTTCATCATCGTTTTGTTCTTGCTGTTCCTTCTCAGTAGCACATATTATTCACAGTTCAGTGTGTACAACTTCAAGTCAAATGCAAGTTAAAATTTTTAATCCAATTATTACAATTTAATGATTTCCCTTTACATATTAAAAACATGAATTCTTTTGTTCCAAATCTGTTTGTTGTCGTGCTTCACTTTATACAAACGCATCCGCCGAAGGAACACGCAGTTGCGATATGATTTAGCCCAGCAGTGTGCTGTTTATTAAAAAATGGGCCGACTGCTGAGCTCAACACCACCCCACTGTTTTTGAATAATAAGTATTAACATTGTGCTATCTCCTCGGTGAAAAATGCTGCACTAGAGCAGCGATAACTTTATGTGTTTGTGTGGGTAGCATGTAGTACATGTGCAACTTCATGCAAATAAATGCAACTGAGTTATGACCTTATTTGGATTAACAGGAAGGCTTTGTTGTATAGCAAGGGCTTTATTAATTCATGAAACTATCATGCTGTCACTCTCCCTCCTGAGGTGATTAATATGTCTGTAACAGAAGAGAAGTGAATTCCCTCGGGAAAAATATGCACTATGAATCCTCTTTATCATTTATCTATTCTGTGTATTTGTATAGCATGATAAATCAATTTCCATTATACTCCTAGTCACACAAAGCTGTACTTTGTACAATGGATGCCCTGCCACATTATTCCATACAGGGTATGTAGTCATATTAAGGAGTAACTATATTCAATAAACATTGTTGTTTTTCCTTGTAATATATTTGGATATATTTAAATCATCATTTCAAAATGACATTAATAGTTGTTATATTCTTGTATGAAATACGAGTAACATTTCCACCACTGTCCTTTAGAGCTATGATACAATGAGGTCTGTTCTGGAAAAACTGCATTTTCTCTGCAAGTCTACTGTTTTTTGTGACCACATAACTCTATATTTGTGTTGTCTGTCCAGAACACATTCTACCAAAAAGACCTGATCTTTGCCTTTATCTTCATCTACAAACTGTAGTTCTGATGTTCTTTTTGGGCAGCAAAGGCTTTTTTGTTTCTGGCAAGCCTCCCATGCAGGTCAAATTTGTGCTATCCCCTTTATGATTGTAGATATATTTACTTTGACTCGAGCAGCTGCAGAGTTGCAAGCAGATCCAGTGACTCTGTTTTGCAGAAAACAGTCCTGGGCAAATTGATGTTTGTTTGAAATCCACACACATGGCAGAAACTGCATTTAGACAGGGTCAGCATTGAACCTTGACGCAGATAGGCCACAGCAGCAGAAGACCACACCTGGTGTCACTCCTGTCAGCTAAGCACACTTCCCACAGCTTGCCAAAACTAGACAAAAGAAGACTGGAAAAATGTTGCCTGGTCTGATGAGTCTCAATGGCCATAGGGCAACTTCAAGCTGTTGTTATTTCCAAGAAGCAATGTTGCAACAAAGAAATATCGACAAAACACAAATTTCCTTACTTTTTGTGCTAAGTTTATTTTTCTTTCCAACTGATCATCATTTAAACACTGGAGCCTAACTGAGTGTTGTTGCTGACCATTTCCATCCCTTTATGACAACTGTGTACCCATCTTGGGATGGCTGCTTCCAGAAAAAGCCCACAGAATTTCTCTGAGAAATGTTTCCAGCATCTTGTGGATTTTGTGGTGTTTTCATGCCTGCTGTGTTTAGTCTGTTTAAATCAAGCTCTGTTTCATCGGAGCGCTTGTTGAATTTGATGTGAACAGTAATCGCTCTCGGCTGCAGACCAAAACAAGGCCCTTTTAGAGGAGGCGGTCTCAATCCAGTTCAAATAAACTCCAGGGCAGTTTGTTTATGGTGTAAACGTGATCCGAGCTTGATCTGACCCAACTACCACTGTATGTTGCAGGTTACTTTGACAGAATAGTATTTGCTGTAATATTTACATTTGATAAAGTCACACAAGTGTTAGCTTTATATTGATATCAATATTGTTTACACAAAGTTTCTAAGGTGCAGAAACTTTATGTTGTGTAAACTATGAATTTTCAAGCAGGAAATGACCCCCTGGGGTTTAAGAGGTTAATAGGCATCTTTCAACATTATGGCAGGAATAAAGAACATACAGAATTATCTTAAAATTAAGTGAAATTTAAATAAAATACTTGAATTTTTGGAGTAGATACAAATCCACACCACTCTTAGTCACTCAAAAAGAATATAGTACATTTTTTCCCTCATTTTAGTCGGTAAAGCAGGGTTCATGTCCTTCATGTTCTTTCCAGCGCTGATTTTACTTCACAGCACTAAGACATGCCAGATAGCACTTCAGCATAACCCTGTTTGAGAACCAAATAGATGCTCATGCAAATTATAGAGAGCAAAGGCAAAACTGAATAAGTGGAGGAGAGATATACAGATAGAGATGAATGAATGAGGTGAAGGGCTAAAAAATATCTTCCTCTGATGGGGTGTCAAAATCCCTTTCCACTGATGTCCCTCTTAACCCTGAATGTGTCAGTGTGCCCGCACATGCGCACTGACACATTTCCATACACATATACAAGCACAGCTATTCATTTTCTTGAACCATCTGGTTGGAGTGTTTAAAGCCAGTTTAGTGAGACCAGCACGGATAGAGAGAAGTGAGGGAGAGGGGGAGCAAGGTAACACAGGGGTGAAGCAAGTGAAAAAACTCAAAGGAATGAGTGAAAGTGTCTTTTTGGTCTCGTTGTCAATCATTCCACAGCTTTAAAATTCAAAACCAGTCTGGATTAAACAAGTACAGTGAGTTTTGGTAAGCTACAATACAAAAAAATTGCATCTAAATATTTTGTGCTCAGCCTTTGGAGGAAAACATTACACCCCGAGGCAGCGTGTGCCCACAGGGGGCTGCTGTTCATTTTTTTAAAGTGCAGCTATTATGGTCAGACAAATATCTGTGTCAGCCTACAAAGAGTAAAACGGTGCATTTTGAATTAATGCAAAAGAATTATTGATTAGCGTGCCATATACCATTCAAGAAACACACACAAATGAGCAGCTTTATCATGAGCCCATTCAGGAGATGTCCAATTTCCCCTCACTAGTCAATGATAAGCATTCTCCTTGCCTGTCACTCAGGACTTAGACTGATTCCCTCTCAGCCCATGAGCCCAATTTAGTCTCCACAAGAATCTATCACACAGCGATGTTATCTGCAAGTAACCCAATCTCCCCATCATCCCTCGATCTGTCTTTCTCTCCATGTCTCTCCCCACCTACCCTCTCTTTTCTTTCTCTGTTCCTACTAATCCAGCTTGTACCCTTAACTGTTTCCCTCCTCTGTCTTTCATCTCCTGCCATTCCAGAGGACCTCACAAACTAATCAAGCGTGGAGAGAACTCCCACTTTGCATACAGAACGTATACTCCCATGACAAGGGATAGCGAAGAAAAATGTCTATGTCTTACATATGAAGCCTTTCAACAATGTGATGGATGAGTTGCATTTAGCTTGCATTTAACTTTTGAGACATTTCACTGATATGATTTGATTAATGGCCGGGCGAAGACGTCCACTACAAGAGTGAATCTATTGAGGAGGGAAATTCCCTCGAGAAGATCTCCAATGAAACACTTAATGGCTGGTTCTGTCAATCAGCCCCTCAAACATACTGAGTCAAAGCATAGTGAGAAGATTTATGTTATCTTCCGAACAATGACACCACAGAGAATGCATCTCTTAGTAGAAATTACAAAACATGTTTTTAGTATAGTCAGTATCGTAAATGGCGATTGCCTGGTGGCGCACTGCTTTTCTGATAGGCCTTAGAGAAATAACAAAGGAAATAAAAAGGAAACCATAGGAAGCAGAGCCTGGAGACTCTGAACCCAAACAAGCCTGCATCACCTGTCAGCACTAAAAGTGTAGACAAGATATTAAAATCCTTAATTATGAAAATTAGATGTAATTTCAGCTTTGATGTTGCAGTGCAAAGACCCTAATTAAACTATCTCTTAGGGTCAAACATCTTCTTATGATCAAGGGATAGAAAATTCCTCGGGGATTGCGACCTGGGAGTAAATCTTTCAGTAAGAACCAGATGTTTCGGTAAGTTAGAGTTGCATCCTAATTTGTTGGAAAAATGTGTCTGTCAGTGGAGAAGAAGCCACATAGTTAGTCATTACATAAGAGTCCCTTGTACTACTACACTGCTTTTACTATATCATATTTATGATTTTATATCACATGATTATAACCTAAGTTCTCATAATAAGGCATCATGAGCTCAAATTAATTATTTATTTAGTGATAATTTTGAGAAAAAATCTTTATGAAACAGAAATTCATTATCGGAAAGATAGAAAGTAATGATCATGAAACACTAACTCATGTATATGAATAGGAGCCTTTTACTATGATGCAAAAAGTCACAGTTATTAAATAATATCATGTGATAATGGAGTTATTATACAAAATTATGAGAAATTATGTTGTTATTAAAAGACATAAACGAAGCTCAGTTGCAGTGTGTTTCTAACAGGACAAGAGACACTTGTGCAAAGAGTACAAAACTAAGAGTGCAGTAATTTTCCTTACTAAGTATCCTAAGTCAAGCCATCTGATGGAAGGCAGGTGCACCAGAAAACCTCTGAATCATCCACATCATTAAAGTTACACTCTGCTCAGCTCTGCATATTTAGGGTCTCATTAAAGGTATGGTTTGACAGCAGTTTTGATGTCAGTGCAGTTTTCTGCTGCATCAACGTTTTCGGGGTTTTTTACAGTTTTTTTTTTTTAGTTTTTGTTGTTGTTGTTGTTTGTTGTGGGGGACGTTTGGGGTTGTTTATGTCTGAAACTGAAGCCCAAACCAGGAGTCATTAGACAATTTTCAAAATGACTGTGTTTTTCTCTGCCAGGGAATGCAACAATTATGCTTCAGCTGATTGATTTTTCTTTTTGTTCAAAGCATAAAAGACACCAAAGAACACAGTTTATATATTGCAAAAGTATATTAAACAAATTTTTCTATATAAGGCATAGTTTGAGAATGTCTTTTTTGTTTTTTAATAAATCAAATTATTATTAAGTGAGAGTGTGACAGTTCCTTTTTTTTAATATAAACTTGAAGCTACAGTTCACTTTACATAGTTTCTGCAAATGATAGGAAAAAAATGTGTTTTGCTGCTATTTGCCATTCTGAAGTTGCTTTTAAAAGGAAATCTATTGATCTGGTTTATTAGACTAGAGTTTTTGAAAGATTTCAGGTTACATAAGAAAAAGATAAAAGAAGAGCTGTAGAAGTCAAAGGTATAGTTATTGACCTTAGGCTTCAATCCATGCATTCAAATGGCTTTCTCTTTGTCAACTAATTTTTTATTTTTTTCATTTCTTTAACATGCTGTATCTTTCAGTAGAGTTGAATGGCCTCTGATGCTTTCCTCTGTGTTCTAATAGGTCACCTCTAGACAGATACATACATACCTCTCTCTTTATATATATATAGGCATATGTATTGGTAAAAGTCAAGCAGCATATTCAGTGGAAACGTTAATTCAGAAAACCATGCACCTCCTTTATTAGTGGTAACTTGTGAGGCCTTGGCATAGTTGTCTGTATTTTTCAAATAGGGCCAGTGAAAACACAATTTAGTTAAAAGCAAGTGTTGCTAAGCCGTAAGCATAAACTCACTTATCTTCAAATGCTGGAGAAAGATTTCTTGTGGTAGTCCTCCACTAATCCTGCAACCCTATCAAACTACTGTTGTACCACTGCTAATAAAACAGTAAATTAGAGCAATTTCTTACTGTGAGTTCAATACCGAGTTTAATGTACATTATAGCAACTAGCTGCAAATAAATGGCTCATTTGTTAGTTTATTGAAAATTTACTGCTAGTTGACTGTAAAAATGACAGCAAGGTATATCAGCATGTTTTGTGTATAGCTGAAATCTAACAATATCATTATTGTGTGCACTAATGCTATTGCCAGGTTTTCATGTACGACATGATTGCATGAATAGGTACATTCTAGTCATGTGTAGCACATGCTGGATTTTATGAGTCTCAGATTTGAGTTGAGGGTTTAAGCAGTAGGACAAGATTATTTTAGTAAGAAAAACAGATAGGCCATTCAAAATGATTAACATAAAACGTAAAAGCTTATTTCGTATTTATGATGACTGCAATAATATTGAGTTCTTGTTTTTTGTTTCATTTGTATCTTCTGATTTATGAGTCGTTTCCTGTTCTCTATGTAGTCTTGTCCACTGTGTTTTACTTTCAGTTATGCCAGTGCGTTAGTCTCTCCCCGTGCTCCATGTTCCAATTGTCACACTTGTGTTGTCATGTCTACGTCTCTCCGTGTTTCCTGTTTTATTTTGAAGAGTCTAGTGTTTCCACGTTCAGTGTGTTTTGTTTTACTACCCCCTGAGGCATCATGTTCATTTGTGTCAGCTGTCTCCCCGGTTGTTTCCACTTTCCTCATTACCCTTCTGTGTATAGTCCTCTGTCTTCCTCTGTTCAGTGTCGGGTCGTCCGTTTGTCTTCATGTCAAAGTCATGTTAACATGACTAACAAGTCACGTTAGGAGAATTTCTTCCAACTGTTCGGGCCCACGCTCTGATTTTTTTCACAGTTACATTTTTGTATGTTCCCGTTCAGTTTCATGTTCTTGTCTTTTGTCATCGTTTTCATAGTTAGTATTAGTTTTCCCAGTCGACGTTTTAGTTTAGTTACGCTTGTGTTTTCGCCTCGCCTCGTTTTTCCGTTTTTTGTATCAGCCATAAAAAAAAGCTCGTTTTTTGTTTAAACATCAGTTCTTTTCTCCCGTGTCTGCTTTTGGGTCCGTTTCGTAAACACACTGCTGATCCCTGCCGTGACAAAATCAGTGAAAAATATAAAAGCAGTGAAGCAACAGAATTTCAAAACCATTTGGACATAAATTAAAAATAGTTATTTCGATTTAATTTAATTTAAATTTTAAAATTTAATTATCTACAGTAGTTTAATAAAAGGGAGTGGAAATAAGAAAAGTCTTCAGTCTTGATTTAAAAGAATCAAGAGTTGCTACTCATCTGCAGTAATACTTCTTAATGTATGCAATATGCATTGTCACATATTTTAAATATATATGTGACTACAGACTCATATATCTCAGTTCCCAATACAAATGTATGAGGGGAACAAGCCTTGTGCTTACATAATGAACATGCATGCATCCTTTGCCTTAGGTTGTGAACTGGTTCTACAACTTGTTAAAAGCAATACCACTGCAAACCTGAGGGGATTATTTATATGCAAGTCTTGTAAAGCCACATTTAACTTTGCAAAATCTGTTCTTCCTTTAATGTTCTTCCATGTGAAGTGGCACGTCTTGTATTATTCTTAGAAGTCTCGCATGTATTGCTTACAAAGACTGTGAAACAGATACCCATCAAACATGTCCTTGCAAAAGTCACATCTTGGCCTGCCATCACCAAACAAATGACTGCTTTGCCTTCATCTTCAACTCTACATAGATCTGTATCTACTTCGGGGAAAAAAGGCCATCTTAGCATGTCATGTTTTTTAATATCCCCCCCAGTGCCCCCTATAAATATTTATTAAAGATGTACCATTAAGATGTGCCAAAAAGGACCTGTGCAAGACTGTAAGCAAACACCTTTTGTTTAACTTTTGTAACATATTTCTAGCCTAGAAGCCAAACTGCAAACGCTATAAGGGAGCAACCATGCTCCAGCATCATGGAAATCATTTGGAAACCCTTGCAGCAATAAGCCTGGACACGGCTCCCTTCAGTGTAACATTTTTCAAAATCCTGAAACAATGTGAGCAGACAAAGCAATGTTGGATTTAGAAGTAGTACAAGAAAGTTCATAGACAAATAGAGGATGTACTGTAATTCCAGAATGGTTTGAATATAAATACTTTTAGACTTTATTTAAAATGGGAGACTCAATATAAATTCTAGATAAAAAATACAACTTGAAATCTTTTTAAATAATTTAACAATGCATTTTACTACTACTGTGTTCAGACACTGATTAATGATTCATAATTTCTCCTGATGAGACTAAAGACCAGTTACCTTAAATTTAAAACTGTATTTCTGTAAATTGTTACTTCAAACAAAGCTTCAGGGGAATACTGTAAATGCCTAAATATCTGAATGACTGATATGACAGAGATACTTTACACCAATGTATTTTTATGGGCTGTACCATCTTTGTCCTCTTTCCTTCTTTCCCCTCTCTTCACTTTTTTGCCTGTTTCTTGCCTCTCCCCACTCACAACACATCACATCTCCATTTGGCTGCTGCACTTTCTGTCCTGCTTCATTCTCCCTCCAAGGCCCAGCCTGGCCCACTTTAGACCAGCTGCCAAAGCGTTTCAGTTTGCCTTTGCACCCTTGTGCCTGTGCGCGTTGCATGTATTGTGTGCCAACAGTGCGTTTATAAGCTACAATTTTCAGCTCAACCCTGATTAGGTTACACAGACTACTGTGGATGTTAAAATTATTCTAAAAAATGTAGTTCTGTGTCCACTGCGAGGAAAAAATAGATTTATTTATTTTTTATTTATTTTTTTTAAACTGAAATTTTCAGCTTCTGCAGCAACTCTGATATCATAGATTCCACTGTTTTGGGAGGGGAAGGTTTAAAAGTACAAGGCAGATGATTTCTGTATAATCTGCACATCAATACACATTATGCACAGTGCAGGGGAGATATCCAAATGCAAATGAATATGCAACCCGAGTAAAACCTAAATGTAAACCAAAAAGCATAGAACATTACTTAAAATCAATAGAGATCAAAAGGGCATGGCATCAGACATATCTCCGGGCTACGTGGAAAACTGCATATAAAATAAGTACCAAATATAATCGAAAGGACCTGCAAGATGTCCTGTCTTCTGCACAACTTGAGCATTTTTAGCTGCGAGACTGTAATGCATGAGGTTTGAACTGCCATATGGTTAAATTAGCGGGGAGTTTGCCGCCCTGTTCTTCTTTTTCTGGAAATCTGGCAACGTATCAACGAATGGGTGAAAATTCTTCAAAGTGAGCTTGATTTTCTGTGCAGTCAAGCAATTAACTAATCAACACACTGGCTGTTTTCATTCTCTCAGTGTTGTAAGCAGATACCATTATATCATATTTAGAAATGAGAACAAATTTGTTTGCTATTTGTTTGATTTGTGCTATAAATGTAATTTGCGCACTTAGAGGGGAATGGGGAATGTTTCTATAACTGAACTGAACTGAAGCATCAAACATGCGTTTGCTCATTTGACTGTGCTAGCAATAAGAGATACTATACAAGGATGCATTACTTTTACCGGTGTTTTTAAGTGTTTGCTACAAAGTAAAATCAGTTGACCCCCTACTCACCTGGAACACTCACCTTTGCATGGCTGCCGACTGGATCGTGCTCCAGGGTATCTTTAATCCAGACACTTTTAAAAAAAATTGGGGGGGGGGGAGTAAGGCTGGGAGGTAATTTTAATGTCCAGATCAAACTTCTTTCAATCTTTCAGCATGATGAATACTAATGATGAGACTGCAGGCAAGCCTTAAATGTGTTTTATAGCCCTCCCGATGCCTGTAAAAGTAGTCGAAGAGAAAAAATGATTACCTCATTCTCCATCTGTCTGAGGGACATGCAAATTAGAGTGGTCAAAGGAAGGTCACAGGAGGGGGTCAAAACATTGTACAAGAGTGAAGTGAAGGAAATTGTGCCCTCGTCACGTCTATAGAAACATCTCATACCTATTCTTTGAGTCAAGTTTCAAGCTTAGAGCAGAACCACAGTCACCTCAGGTCATTTCTTGTTTAAGTCACTAGATAAGGTCTGTATCGGGTATCTTTTTTTTTTTCTTTTTTTTTCTTTAGGTCACGAGCAGTTGTCTAAGCATTTCACTGCATATCGTACTGTGTATGACTGTGTACGTGACAAATAAAATTTGAATTTGAATTTGATTTTGACTGTTTCAGCTCCATTAAACAGTAGTTCAGGGGACTGAATCATGCGATGCTGACATTTCAAAAACAACACATTTATAGGAGTATATCTTCTAAAATCGAGACGGAAAGAGGAAACTAAAACTAAAACAGGTAATATAGCAAGTGATTACAAGCAGGAGCATGCATATGCTTTTCATCAGAATTATAAAGCCGTATTTGCACCTTATACGGTTTTATAAATCTCAGTCACTGTGAACGTGGACACATGTGCAAACCTGATTTCTCCTCCCAGAGTTGCAAATCCTGAATACACTCATTTTACCAGGTACACCTTGCTAGTATCTGGTTGGACCACTTTTGGCTTTCAGAACTACCTTGAGACCAGAACTTGAGATCTGTAGCCTGGGCAACTAATGCAAGGCACGATGGATCCATGCTTTCATGTTGTTTACAAAATCCGACACCATCTTCTGCATATCTTGTTTGTAACAGGTGGTTATTTTAGTTCCTACGGCCTTTGTATCAGCTCAAAACAGTACGGCTATTCTCCCAGGACCTCTGACGTCAACAAAGGCATTTTCACCCAGAGAACTACAGATCAATGGAAATTTGAAAAATCATTGATGGATGGCCCTCATGTTCATGTCCAAAAGTCCAATATGGACAAATTCAATAGGTGTCTGTCATCACCTTTTACAAACATTCATCTCTTCCAAACCTTTTTTTTTTATTGCCTTACTAAGTGCATGCTGGCTGGACAAGATCTAATCAAGATCGGACGCTTTGCACAAAATCTAATCCTGTCAAAATTAACTGATATAATTCTGACAGGATTGGAAAAAGAAGAATTATGAAGTTGCACTTTAAATACTCTCAGTGTGCTCGCTCTGTTGGATAGACTCCACCTAGAGTGCTAAAAATTACTCAGACTTTGGCTCATAATATGGCTATAATGTAAGAAAGGTGTTGTTATTCTACGTACTGTGTGTGTGTTTTCATATAATGAGAGTGAAAGGAGATAAAGTAAGAGCGAGGAGTATCCGCTTCAGCCGGTGTTCATACATTCCTTCATGCAGAGTTTGTCTGTGCGTGCGTACATGTGAATCTGATGATGTACGTCTTTGTGTCTTCTGCATGGAAATCAACAATAACATTATAACCCAGGGGAGCCTATTAAGAGTAGACCTCTCCAGTAGACCTCTCCATCTGTGTGTGTTTAAAAATAGGAGCCATGTGTTAGAGTGATGGGTGAACTTCCCCGGCTTACTCAGGGGGACTCAATTAAAATGAGCAATTTTTTTCCCCACTTCCCTAACCCACAGTACGAGGACTCAGGTGCTGCCTTCAAGCATGGCATTTGTGTGAAGGGGTATGTATTTCAGTGTACTTGTATTACTCACACTGGCTTAGTGGTATATGGTCACATTATAATAACTACATTTCACCATTAAGATTTAAAGTTTAATGTAAGGGCAGGTTTATGTTAATCTCTAATCATCTTAATTTAAGTTTGCAAATCAAGTATTTCTAACCAGACGTGATGCATTGCCATATTCTTGTTTTGAATGATGCCCTTAGAAATTTCTAAAACTGAATAAGAAAGACTCCAAAGGTACCACAGTTGAATCCAGAAAAGGTGCAGTAAGCCTGTTTCACCATCCCATCCCATCCCATCCCATCCCACATGCTTTATTGGTTATACTATGATCCCTTAACAGTGTGTGGTGTACTATCACAGTGGGACAGCTGTGAAGCCATGTCACTGGAGCATACTGCCACAGTAGCACCATGTTAATTCGACTGTCAGCATGTTCATTATAATACCAGAGAAAATGGGACGGAGGGACAGGGACACACTCTGTTCTGGTAAAATCCAACCTGGTGTAGTAGCATGGTTGCTTAAATACAGCACATTACAGTAATGACAGCGTTTCTTATCTTCAATATTGCACAGAGAAACGGCACATGATTACTGGCAGTCAAACAGAGGGGGGAAAAATCTGAATAAGTACAAATTAATTCCCCACGTTGCCTTGTGCGGATGTGTGTTTTTGCACAGTCCAAACAAAATTTTGACTCTTTTCCAGACCATGTGAAGCTAAACGTAATCATAATAGTGTTGGTTGACTGTTTTACATGAAGGCTGCACAAAATCCATATAAAACACTGGTAAGTGTCATGCTATGCTTTTTTCGTTTCACTAAGTAATGGTTGACAGTTAGCCTTCAAAACAGCATGGCCTCTTTGTGTTTAGTCAGCTAAACTAAAGGAGAAAAGGAGAGTTTTAATTAGTATTTTTATGTTACTGACAATTTATGCAAAATCCATACAAAGTCAAATGTTTTTTGATCAAAATATTCAATTTTGTTTTTGTCATGGTGCTAAAGCCTGGTGTTAACAATGTCCATTGCATTGTTTTATCCATGGTAGCTCAGTATTATGGTAATGTGGTGATATACATGATTGAGTTCTTCATGCTATTGCAGTGCAGCAAATACAAAAAGCCCACAGCTCACAGAGAATTGTAAATAAAACGAACTATACCTTGGTATTGATACGTCTTGGCTCTGTAGGAGGTGAACCCTCACTGCGTCGGTCCCATCAGCTGCTAAACTGTGCACTGTAAGGAAGCATTTAATGACCTTGTCTGTGCCGTGCCAAAAGACCTTTGGATTATTTACTCCTTGCCATGTCTTTAAAAAGAAAGATTTAAACCTCTGTTATAATGGACTACATAAAATTTTTAATCTATTGGATTGTTACCTTAAGTACTCAACTTTCCAAAATGAAAATGTTATTTTTCCATATGGCTCATCAACTGCAACAGCAACAGTGCTGTGCTGTAGTGAATATAAGGTTAACAGTATATAACTGTTAGTTTAGCGGTTTTAGTAAGCAGTTTTGTCTTATGGTTTTTAGGCTGTTGTTGTTATGTTCTAGCTCTAGTTTTATTGCAATGCTCCATACTCTTTGCACCACATAATTATATTGCTGCTGCATTCAGCATGTGAGCAGTTATTCTAATCGATGAATGTGTTTAATCGCTGCTCATCGCAACATGACTCACATTTTCTAACCCTGTTCTTGATCACACAAACACTGGAAACCTCATCACAGACACAAACACAAGTTGATCAAACGTAAATAAAATTTGTAACATAAGAAAACAGCTAGTAGCTTGCTGGTAATATTTTCAAAGAGTTTGCTTGTACTTTACTGTTCGCTACAAAGGTTTCTTGTATTTTTACAGCAGGTTGCTCCACTCTAGATATCGCTTCCGTATTTATGCTGTTGATGCAGGCAGAGGTATAAGACTGTTCATTTGGAGATAGACCCGTACAGCAACCAGCAGGACTCCACTTTGCAGCTCTCACACTTGAGACTCAAATGGCATTACTAACTCTGTAATCTAATCATTGGCCAGTGTAGTAATGTGGTCCACAGCACAAGCCCCGGGAAACTCCTGGGCATACAACCAATTAATTAAGTTAATTGCATGGTTCGCTTAATTGATTACCTTGTTATATTTGCTAGCCTTGATGAGGCTCCATTGCACAGCGAGATAATGTAGACATAATGTGAGTATTAGCCCATAGGCAGCGCTGCTTTCAGGTATCTCTTTCTCTCTTCTCTCCAGTCTGTCAGTGAAATACCAAAGTGTGCAAGTTGTGCAGTGAATGAGTAATTGATGTCAAATTATCATTGCATTATCATAAGCATAATTCGTTTTATTTATTAGCCATTAGCTCAATACAGCCAGTGCAGCAGAAAATTGATAAGCCGGGTGTATGAGTGTGCATGACTGCTGCTGACTGATGCCAACAGGACTCAGCTATGCTAATGTCACGAAGACAAAGGTTGTGCAATAAAATACAAGAGGGATAAATTATGTTTCAGATCAACAATTATCTTAATAATGATAGTTCAGGAATACACATCTAAGACTCAAGTGTTACAAATGAACCGTTTCTCTCAGACAGAGAAAACAAGAGCTACAGTGGTGTGTGTGTAGGGGTGGGTTTTTATAATCGATTCATCGATTAAAATCGATTCTGGCTTGGATAACGTAAAATCGATTCATTAAAATCCTGAATCGATTTTTTAATATAAATTTATTTTGTCCGAAATGCCAGAATCTCTGGTGACATCTCACAAAATTTCAAGAACCACCAAACAGTAAATGAGAGCAGGTACAGGGATTCTGCACATAGACTTAAACACACAGCGCGACCCGCGGATCAGAATCAGTTAGATGTCGCCTTTCTCACAGTCGGGGCTGAAAGCCGACAGCTCGCTGATCCGGGTCCGCGCTTTGTGTTCACGCCCTTTATGCGCTGATTCTAAAGCTGTTAGTTTGATCTCTCTCCAAACAATATTGACCGAATCAGCAGCAAAAGAAGATCCAAACGCTTCACATAAACATCGTCATGAATTCACTCTTTTACTGTTTTGCTTCCATTGCGATGCGCAGCTCTCTCTCTCTCCCCCTCTCCCCCCTCTCTCTCGAACAGTTTCGCTTTCTTCATTATTCGCTTGCTTGTTTCACAAGTCTACTGTTGCTTACAGCGCTGTCGGCCGCTGTTTTTTCCCCTTTTACATTCTTCCGAAAAGAAAACCTCATTTCTGCTGTTCAATACTGAACAAATTGAAACTTTTTAAAATTATTCAAAATGCAAAATGCTTAGCCATGTCTCTAATAAAACCGCTGTAACGTCAGAGGTAATGTTGATTAATTAATGGTTTTCTTTCGTTTTTGATGTACTGCAGAATATTTTTATAAAATCCCAGGCCAGGAAAATCACCTACATGTTTTTCTGTGTTTTATCTTCAGCTACTTTGACACAAAGGCATCTGCTGTGATGCTCACACCTTGGATAAAGTCTTGAGAGTGTCAGCTTCCTTTTTATAGATACAAAAATATGTAAATGTCCTGATCTGAATTATATCTCTGACTGTCAAAATTTCCCAGATTTAAATCGAATCGAATCGAATTAAATCGAATCGTGGATCGAATCGATTCGGGACCTTGTGAATCGGAATTGAATCGATTCTAGAAATCAGTGACGATACCCAGCCCTATGTGTGTGCATCCTTCAGAGTAAAGGTTGTTAAAGCCAGAGGCATTTATCAGTGGAATGGATTGGCCTCGGACAACTGTCATATCAGCACTGCTTTAGGGCAAGGCAACCAGCTTCTCTCTCTTCCTCTCCACTCCTTATCCCAGACTCCCTGCTCCAGTTCTCCATTATCTTGTAGCTTCTTCTCTCTGTCTTCCCTGTCTGTCTTGTCCTAATCTCCCACTCCACCCTTCTGCTCACTCATCTCCATGCCTTTCTCCATCTCGCACTGTTCCTCTCTCCTCCCTCTCTCTCCTCTGGTCTCTCGTCTGCTGTGTGTATGAGGGATGACTCTTCCTCCTGGCCTGATTATATTAGCTTCCTGGCTTCACTCTTTTCTGACAGCTCTGACCTTGAAAGAACTGAAGAGTAAGATGTCCACTTTTACAGCTGTAAAAAGCTGCACTATTACTTTTTTCCTTCTATACCTTCCAGTTTTACACTGGAAGATAGCTGCACATAAACACATCATCATCGGAGGGATCATTAAGAAAGGGGCTGCCAGCACCAAAACATCTCACTTCAAAACTCCATCTATTTATATCCAAAGGAGCGCAGCTGGAGGTGAGGGGTGGGGGATTCGAGATGTTTTTTCTTAACTTCTTTTGTACAAAACTTTGCTTTAATGTCCCATAATGGCTCGCTGAATTAGTAGCACCATCTAACTCACAAGCACACCTTATATGCGTCTTATAAAAACCAATTACCATACCCCATCATGCTCCATGGCACCACTAAATGAACTCATTAAATACACCTAGGATTACAAATCAAAGTAATTGCCAATTAGGATTTACTTAATTGTTAAAAAAAAAAAGTCAAGAATTTGATGCTTTCTCACTCAGTTTGTGGCAGTGCATCAGGTTATATCACACTGTGTACTTGTTTATTGGCCAGGCCATTCTGATGATTTATAGAGACGAGAACAACTAGCCGGGATCAAATTGTGATATACTCACGGCAGTAAATGCCACAGCTGAGGCGGACGGGGACAGGCAGTGCTGTAACTAAAAAAAGGTAAACTCATGACTCTATCTCTGAATTGTATCAGGACAACCAATGCCAAGGTGAGCTCAAACTTTTGTTTGAGTTTCGACGAGTAACAACGGAGATCTGTCTTCTGAGCTGAAAATGAAATGGCAGCACTCTGAGGCTGGAGGCTACTTTAGTTCAGGGCTGCTTTGAGCGAATTCCTAATGTCAGAAGGCTACGATGACAATATAGCAGCAGGTGATTAGCTGAGGGCTCATCAAGTAAATATTTATCATGTTCACCATCTTATCTTAACACAAGGAGGAGTTAGGGCTAGTGGAAATATCTGTATTATTTTTTTTAAGCTGTTAAAATACTTTAAGGTGACAGCATCAAATTTCATATAATCCAGGAGCTGGAGACCTGCAGGTTTTCAGTAAAAATAGCAGCTTATGGTGACACTAGAGGAAAAAAAATTCCTGGGACCTCTATAAGTCCTTAAGATTCACATCTGTTGGCTATGGATGTCTGTTGAAAATTTCATGCAAATGGATCCCATTGAAATTTGAGTCTGGAACTAAGCTGCAGATCCCCTGCCAACACTGCCCTCCCCAGTCTGGATGATTAAAACAGGCGCTAATTGTGGGATTTAAATGCAGAACTATATTTTGGAGTTTTCTGTGTTTTCTGGTGCACTGTCTGTGGGGTATGGTAAATGTCTTGTTACTCTGCAGCATGATCTATCTAAATGCCTTGGGCTCAGCTATGGAAACACCAGCCTCTCTTTAAAAAAGTGTGGCCATTTAAATAGAACACTAAATCAAATTTTGCCAGAGGGAATGGAAGCCTATTTTCTTACCCCCCATCACTATATATAGAACATTTGTACAATATATGGACATGCCGGTGGGTTTCTCTCAATATAGAGATCGGTAGGTGAATTTTTGCTGCTTAATTGCTTCCTTTGCACCGAGTCACAAAGAGCAGAGTAGATCCATCCCTAACCTATGCTTAAGAAAACAATAGTGCTGCAGAAGGGGCTGAGCAAGTGCCCATTTAGCTCGTGTGCAGGAGTTAACACATGCAACCTAAAATATTCAAGAAGTACCACTCATGCGTTTGTCCTAGTTGCATCTAAGAGGATTTGGCCATGCTCACATTCCTTTTAGGGTTCTCTTGGGCTGTTACTTGTAAACTCGGGGCCCTACTTTGTGGCTGGTTGACTGAAGCTGCATGTATAAGGTTTACTGATGGGGCAAACAGCACACAGGCGGTCGTATTTGTTGGCGCACATGTGCTTCTTGACTGTGAATGTCAGTGCTTATCAGAGTAATCATGGGAAAGAAGAAAAGCAAATATATGTTTTCAGTAGTCATACAAATAGATTATCTAGGCACAACGATCGAAACCAGTTATATATATTTTTTCCTCATAAAACAATATCATGTCATGATATATTGCATGTCTCTGTAATTCTTTACCTTTTCTCTTATCAGTTTAGTCTCCAGACATAGATTCGTTTTAAATCTACTCACGGTGCTTCTGGATCACAGCCAATCTTTTGAAAACAGCAATTTCAGTCACCCGGTCTTTGGTGTCCTCCACTGCTGCTATAACATGGCAGCAGTAATAGAAAACTATAAAAGGCCTGTGCGCGATGACAGAGTAATAACAGTAGATTTAAACTGTGGCAGAACAGGCAAGCCTCTCCCAGGCATAATGACTAATACAAATGCATGTCTATGAGCCAATAGACTGAGGTCAATAATCATTGCTTTTTTAAACTTCATTATATGAACACAAAATGTTAAGGCAAACCACTTTGGTTCAGCCTAAACGAACTCCAGAAATTCCCAGGATTACGTCCAAACATATATAATTTGCTGTACGATGGGGAACATGGGAGAGAGCTACACAGAGAGGACATGCAGATGCCAATGAAATGACTATTTGGGATTAATTTCAATAAAACTAATATGAGCAGAGTCATACTGACTGTGATATGTGTACATTTAAGACACACACACACACACACACACACACACACACACACACACACACACACACACAGTAATTCAAAGCCATTTCCAGAGCTGAGCAGTTGCCTGCAGTGTTGCGGAGTGGTGTGACTGTGATGGGTCAAGCCTCCTACAAATGGTTTGGAATGCTAAGAGTCTCAAAAATGGGTCAGAGAGAGCTAAATGAGAGCTAACTAGGCCTGGCTAATTATGAAGTAACCAAGTCTACATTGATCAAGCTCGAAGGCCAGAGAGGCCACTGGACTGACTTGTTGTAGACAGGGTTTCTTCTAATTAGCTTGCACTAGTACAGCAGTTTCATGCAAGTGGGTCAGTGTACGAGGACAGCAAACGAATGGATGGATGGCATCAAAAGCTCTTTTAGTGTTTAGACGAGAGATGCATGTGACATCTGATCTATTGTCTCGATCTACAGTCTCCCAATAATCTGTAGAAGCAGATTAGAAATAATTAACCTCTGCAACTGTCCTATTCAAAAGCTGCTAGCATTGTGACTTAAAATATGAATCAAATTCATTAGAGTAATTTGAGATAGTAGGGTAATAGTCCTTCTGTGATCTCTTTTTAATTTCCCTTTTAAATTTCACATTAATTATTTGGATGAAATGAAAAACTATTTGTTTGAAAAGTAACTTGAGACAGAACATTTTACAACAGAAATTTGATCCTTCATAGGTAATTTAATCTCCCTAGACAGACCCAGAACAATAATCCCTTTTCTTCTAGGTTAATATGGCCACATTTCCTCAAATAGCACCTCTTAAGTCACAGGACGTCAGCCGGTCTTTGTGATAATACTGCCATCTTCCGGTGAGGATTGACGTGGTTCTGGTTTGAACAAGCTTCAAACAGAACTGTATTGTAGCTCATAACATTTGCACCACTGCTTAATCAACCAGATAATGAGCAATAAGATTTGAGGCTGTTGGTGTGAGTGTTTCTGTCAAAACTCAGGAGGGAGAGGGGGGTGTGGTATAAATATTTATCCATGGCAAACAGATCAATAGCTATTAAAAAGGTCAAGGGCAGATGATGATGGATGCTGGCTGTAGGTTATCGATAAATTCTGGCTGCTATAATGAATTACAAATCCACACATGCCTGCGCACACGCATAGACAGCAGACCAAATGATAGGGATTAATTCATTGATCATGCTTAATCTGTCATAATTAATTCCATAGGAACAACTGTGATGAGAGCAAGCCTCCATTAAACAGATAAATTATTCAACATGAGGAGGAGGTGGGCCCAAGATAAATGAGCTTGGGAGACTTGTGCAGCAGTCGCAGGCTGAGGCTAATTACAATCTTTTCTGGGAAACTAGCACAGGTTACTTACAGTTATAAATGCATGGATATAAAATACTATACAAGTGTAACTAGAAGCTAAGGTTCACCAAACAGTTCATGGAAGCACACGTGTCATTTAAGCTGACTTTAAATAAGGTTTTCAGGTGATGCATGCCATAAATATCACCCTTGTTAACCTATATACTTTTATACAGACACTTCTCTTTAGCAGGTAGTGGCCCAAGTCAGTATCACATCTCTTACCATATGTTAAGTCATGGGTTTATCCTTTAAGCCATACGTTTTTACAGTTTGTTCCTCCTGTGAACATATTGTCTTTAGTTACAGAATCAGGCCCTGGGCTCTGCACTTTCCTAGCTAACAAGAAAAGTGATTTTATAGATGATGACTGCAACAATACACCAGAGGTATAAAACTTTGTAGATTCGAGAGTAAAAGTCTGTGCATGCAAAAGGTGAAGAAATACAGGGGCAGTCTTTTTTTTTACCTTTATGAATCCCCGCATATGCACTCTCCTCTATTGCATGACTCAGTCACCAGAAAAACTGATATATTTATTTATCATTCTCCACCTGGTCTTTGTCTGTAACATCCTGGGAGACTTCAAGGCCAGCCTTTTGTGTTCCTATACAAAAGCAACTTGCCATACGGTATACATCACCGTGACGACTATTGATGGTAACAAGCATAAACTTTTGACAGTAAAAATAACATAATTTTCTGTGGAACACAGCTTAAGAGTTTATTTTCCTGCATCTATTCTTTGTTCAGCTCTGCTGCATTAAATCGAAGACACGCATTAATCATATTGTATTTTATTTACTTTCAATCACCATTTACAGCTTTCTGCAGGCACAGGGTGGACACATAACATTAAGTTGCGCTATATTTTAGAATAATTGTGTTCATATTAAAAACCACCTCAATGAAGCTCTCGTTCATGCGTTTCAGAGATGAAATGCATGAAACTAAATCACACATCATCTTTGTACACTCCTAAATATTAGGAAATATTGGTGAAAATCCTCCTAGCCATTGTAATCCTTCAACTAAATCTCTTTTTATTTTTTAAGTTTACAGACCTACTAATTAAAACAGCTGCTTCTTAATGATTGAAGCACGACCAGCTCTCATTTTTCAACTTTGCAACTTTTTTTTGTTGCACACCTGTGCATTTTTAAAGATGGAACAAATCAGACTACAGAAAAAAATCAGCGCAACACCAGCAGGGAGCAGCTGATGCTGGATATATACAGTACAGTAATGCACTGGGATAAACAAAGCAAATGAACCAACTGGACTGTGAATACAGACAGAAACGTTCTGAAATTACAATTAGAACTAGATTCTGGTGGATTTTACTTTCGATTTCCGCATTATTTTTCGATCCAAACGAGGCCGTTCATTTCACTGATCTAATAAGTTCGACCTTAAGTTTGAGTTTTGTAATAACCTTCACGTAATCAATGTCAATCCAGCTGCGGTTCATTAAAAGAACAGTCGTCTTTTCAGCCAAGGTCATCAGACTGCGTTTAAAAGAAGGTCTCTCTGCAGAGTGGACAGGTGGACTTGTTGCTGGAAGTGAACCATTTGTACTGTAGCAAGAAGAGGGAAAAAATATATTGTTACTAATAGACAGGCTGCAGTTCATGGTCAGTGATCTCTATAAAGACTGATAAAAGATAAATGAATATTTATAAAATATATCAATATCTCACCAAACACGCAGAGTGGAACTTCTTTTTGCATGTGCGGCAAGCCTTCTTCGGCAGAGAGTAGTTGGATCCGTGGATGACGGAGAAGCAGATCATGCAGTCCTCTATTCCCTCAAAACGCTTATCCACATTGTTCTTCCACAGAGCCAGACCCTCCATTATACTGCCATTCTAAAAGAGCACATATAATTACATTTTCTCAGTGGTTTTGTATTCTTTTTCTTAGCCGTTATCTGAAAAGAAAGTATCTGCACAGCCCTGTAGTGCCAGCACTGGCCTTTCTACTCAACAAACTTTACTTTACCAGGATATAATACAAACAACAAGGGTTGAAAAACAACACCCCAACTTATTACAGCAGCTTCTTGCATATATACTTTTTGTTTGTTTCTTTTTGTGTACCTGATGTGTTAGGTAGGTGCTCAGCTGTAGCATCCAGTTCCTCCACTGCTGCACGGCAACACCCACACGCCTCCCACTCTCCACAGCAATAGAACCCAAAGGGTAATTCTGTGGAAGCTGAATCACCAACTCAATGAAGATATCATCCACAGAATAGGTGGCAATCACCTCCCGTGCTGCTGAGCGGGCCTTGACCTGGGGCACAAAGAAAAGAGAGAAAAAAAAAAAAGCACGTTTTCACTGGGGGTCTTTCAGTTAAACAATCAGCCACCTGCTATATAATTAAATGCCAGGATCCTACTTAATGAACTGAATGCATTATTGTCAAGTGAGGGTTCATTAAATTCGATTTAACAGAAACTATTGTTTGTGCATCATTATACTGCAAATGTGAGGCAGGTGTAGCACTGCAGGATTTATTCATCTTCAGTGTTTATTACTACAAAAACCTTTTACCACAGGCTAAGAAGAAGGCATCTGCAGATTTCGACAAGATCGCGTAAGTAACTGCAAACGGTTCAGTGCAGAGAAGATGAGGAATTTCACATAGTAAAAGAAAAGAAAAAAAAAAGCCCAGAGGCCAGCTCAGAAAAGTTAAACATCTGGACTGTAAACTGCAGAAATGCCATTGTTTACTACGCCTCTTCCCAAAGTAGGGTTGCGACCCAAGGGAGCTGCTGGTTATTGTTTCATTATTTTTTTGTAATTTTCTGAAAATGCCAGAGAACAATCTAAAAGAAAGTTATTATGTGTGAATACATTTTCCTATTTAAAATGTAAGACGAGTCGGCTATTTCAGCTACACTAGAGTGTTCAGCTCATATACTCGGTTCCAGGCTGTGTGGCTGAGTTTCATTGATTCTGATTTCTATGATTCCACTTCATGTTAACTTTGTGATGTTAAAAAATTGAAAACATGAGAAACAGTGTGTCAACAGCGGCTTCATAAAAGCCATTCAAAATGAAGAGAAGAGGTCTCGGTGTGTTTTTGGCAGTGAGGATGTGAATAACGAAAGCTTAAAAATGAACAAAGTAGACGGAGTAGTGGAGGAAACACTCATCGTATGCTATTATTGCATTTTAAATGACATAATTTATAAAAAGCTGAAACAGCATATTAGAATTATATGAGAATTCTGCAATAGTTTTTTAATACCAATTAATTGCAAAAGGTTTCAGATTGTAACTTGAATAAAAAAAAGAAATCTGTACCAACAAGACAACAGATTTGGTGCTCAAACTAACTTGGAAATTTTAAGCTCTTTAACTAAGTAATAACTAAGTAAACTTACAGTCATGCTGTCAAACATTTGAGTGCTGGTGTGGACAGATGAGATCTCCTGGGCTGAGAGAACAGGACTGATGTATTTAATCGTGAACTTCTCCACGGCTGCGCTCACTCTCTTCTCCTGGCTATTCCACCACAGTCGAACCATGGCAGGCAGGTCTTGCACTGTGCTGTAGTACACACTGCAAGCCAGGTGAGGGAGCTCCCACTCAACACTGTCACACTCTACAGGGAAGAAGAACAGGAGGCGATATTTAAATCTGATGTTTAAGTACAAAAAAGGCTACATATGCTCTCAAGAGAAAGGTTGAGAACTCCTTGGAAACACCACATTTATAGGCCGAGGTTACGATAGGGATGAGGGATGTGAGAAATCAATACACAAACTGGCTTTGGTGATACAATACCAGTGTATCATGGTAAACAGAGAGCAAGGCGCAAAGGCAAAGGTGCTGATTTACCCGTTATGAACAACCCTAACCCTTGTTTTTCAATGGCCACTGAATTAACTGATGGGAGATACTGTGAAAACAACGGTTTACTGACAGTCACTGGTGAACATATTCACTTGTGAACCAGCGCTGAAATCTTGGTAATCTAATGGGTTAAACTTTGTCTCGTAACTGTAGGTGTGTATATGTTGCTTACTGTCAACAGCCAGATTCAGGCTCTCTGTGAAGAAGGTTTTAGTCTCCCTCGCCTCTGCCTCCTGGCCTGGATAGGCCGGGTTCTCGGGCATCAGTTTGAAGACGTGGAGAAGGAGTTTGTTAAGGGAGCAGCTTCTCTTAAGGTACTGGGCATAATTGGCACGCAGCTGCAGAAATTATTAAGACAAGTTAATATTTTGAAAAATACCCTCATCAAATCTCATTCTCACCACAGAACTAATATGGCTTGCTCATATTCTGTCATACAATTAAATTTAAAATTCCATCTTGTGACTCACATGCGACGATGAGGATTTAAAAAAAGTGAGAAGCAGCTTCCAGGACAGCAAGTATCCTAGTATGCAGGAGTACTCCACGCTGAGAGGCTGGACCACTGCAAACTCTCCCACCTGAATGCCTGACAGGATGTTATCACACAGCTCTTCACAGGTTGACAGGATGGCCATCAGAGACGCTGGAGGAGACCTGAACACAAGATCTAACTGTAAGAATCGCTTAAAAATTTTACCTATAACAAAACCTGACAATATTTTGTATATGACAAAACAAAGAAAGTGGACAAGAAACCATTGCATCTGTGCAACAAGACGATCCCAAATGACTTACAGGCATGGCTCATCTCTGTCGTCGTCAGATTTATTGTTGTCGCCTTCTCCATCACACTCGGGCAGCTGAGGCATGACCCTGCATTGACAAGAAGAAAGTACATTCATTTTTTATACCTTACCGTATATGTCAGGGGACTATGTGCAAATGCCTGCAGGCGCTCAAGTTTTCAGGATAAATATAACACTGTATATTCGAAATCCTCACTTTTCCAATATGTGGTAGACGGCGATCTGAAGAGGTCTGGCCTTAAACAGGAGCAGAGGACAGAAAGTGTTGAGGAGTGTTTGAAGAGGCTCTGGCAGGTTCGTCTTCTGGTCCGCTATGAAGCGCGGTGGCAACGAGTTTTGGGTTAGCTGCTGCACAGGTACATGCGTCAGTGCAACACCGACTGACTGCAGTACTGCCAAAGGGAACACGGGGTCATCTGGTTCAGCAAAGGCCTCTGAATAACATAACAAAGAGAATGATTAGAGTACTACATACAGGACTACGTAATGCTTTAACATGTACATCATCTTCCTAAACCATATAATAGAGAGATACGTTTGTTTGTTTTTTAAAAAAGACAATTACTTACACTTATTATGCACTTGTGCATATGTAAATAACCGACATTAAATATCATACATGCTATAATACTGCATATATTAAATGGTATACAGAAATTAAAACATCTACATATAAATTTATCTAATGACAGTGAGTTAATTCCACTAAATTTGAAGTCCTTTACTGTCAGGAGCTAAAACATCTGTCTTCTTCTTCAACCGATCCACTTTATTTGATTTGGCACAGATTTTGCCTCTTCAGATGAAACCCTCTGAGGGACTTGTGTCTGCTCCAGGTCTCAAACCAGGGATCTTTCACACATTAGGCAAACTGTTAACTACTACACCATGAAGCCACTGAGGAGATTTAAAAAAACCTCTGGAGATTCATATTGCACACTGTCTGCCACATGTTTTTACTTTAAACTTCACACATGACAAGTAGGGTTCCACTCTTTGCTTTCCTATTGATTTAAAAAGTGTGGTTGTTTGCAGTGAGACTAGTTATGACATATCTGCATTTCACCTTTACTTTGAAAAAATTAATTTTCAAATAAAAGTGCTTGTGGGACAGAAAGAAACAGAGACTTGTTCTAAATTTAATTCTGAAAGTGAAGTATAATGGTTTGAAAAAGTGTTTGCCCACTTCCTGATATCCTATTTTTTGTATGTTTGTCCCAGTTAAACGCTTCAGTTCATCAAACAAATTTAATATTAGACAAAGACAACACGAGTAAACACAAAATGCAGTTTCTAAGTAAAGGTGTTTATTATTGGTGGGGTGGGGTTGATTACTGCAACGCCTGTTCTCAATCAAGAAATCACTTAAATGAGACCTACCTCACAAAGTGGAGCACACCAAAAGATCGACATCATGTGAGACCACAGTGAGAGCCATTATAATGGCAAAAACATGGACAGCGGTGAACCTTCTCAGGGGTGGCTGGCCGACCACAATTACCCGAAGAGCACAGCGACGACTCGTCCAAAAGGTCACAAAAGACCCCAGAACAACATCCAAAGAACTGCAGGCCTCACTCGCCTCAGTTAAGGTGAGTGTTCATGACTCCACCATAAGACAGACAATGGGAAAGAATGGCCGGCATGGCAGAGTTCCAAGACAAAACCTACTGCTGAGCAAAAGATTTACCAGAAAACATCTTGATGATTCCCAAGACTTTTGGGAAAATACTGACAAGACAAAAGTTGAACTTTCTGGAAGGTGTGTGTCCCATTACATCTAGTGTAAAATAACACAGCACTGCAGAAAAGGACATCACACCAACAGTAAAAATGGTGGTGGTAGTGTGATGGTCTGGGGCTGTTTTGCTGCCTGAGGACCTGAAAGACTGTCTGTGGTAAATGGAACCATCAATTCTGCGGTCTACCAAAACATCCTGAAGGAGAACATCCGGCCATCTGTTTGTGACCTCAAGCTAAAGCGCACTTGGTTCTTATAACAGGACTATGATCCAAAACACACCAGCAAGTCCACCTCAGAATGCCTTAAGAAAAACAAAATAAAGACTTTGGAGCAGCTTAGACAAAATCAACAACCTTAAAAAGGCAGTTCATGTTCGAAAACCCTCCAACGTTTCTGAATTACAACAATTCTGCAAAGATGAGTGGGTCAAAATTCCTCCACAGCGCTGTAAAACACTCGTTGCCAGTTATCACAAAAGCTTGATTGCAGTTGTTGCTGCTAAGGGTGGCCCAACCAGTTATTAGGTTTAATCAGATCATTTATTCACAAAGGGCCATGTAGGTTTGGATTTGTTTCCCCTTAACAATAAATACCTTAATTTAAAAACTGCACTTTGTGTTTACTTGTGTTATCTTTGTCTAATATTTAAATGTGTTTAATAATCTGAAACATGTAAATGTGACATACATATAAAAGAAGAGGAACTCGGGAAGAGGGTCAAACACTTTCACACCACTCTCTGCTCTTGCTGATAATGTTTGTCCACTTTCAACTTCAGGGTCGTGACTGAGGTATCAACTTTCTTCCACAATTTCCGACTGAATCTCTGGATCAAAAATGTACTACTCAGTTACACAGAGGATATGTGCTATCTAATGTTTAGCAAAATTGGAAAGAAAAACATCATATCCACACATACCTGTGATACTGACAGGCAGCGGTAACAGCAGGTTGTAGATTCCCTCTACAAAGAAATCTGTCCATTCGCCAGCCAGTTCTGGTGGCAGCTTGTCTGCTATATTGGACGAAGATAATGTTGTGAAGAACTCATTCAGCTTCACTATCAATCCAGCGTTCTCGCACACAAAGAGCTGCACCCATGGGTTCCATAGACTTCCAACATTCTCACTGGCAGTCTGAGATTGAAAGCAAGCAAATAAAGTCGAAGACTGTGAGAAATAAACATTCTGGGAGTAGCAGAGTATCACAACAAAGACTAACAATTTAAATACAGTGAAAACAAAAAAAAAAAAAAACAGCCGTTTTCACAGATAAACTCCAAACAATGTTTGGGACTCTGCAGTGCGAAGACAGCTGGAGGATAATCCGTTTAATGCCTGATCATACCGATTTGGACGTTTCTGTTTTCGCATGACGCTCAGCGGGCTAAAGTTTAGAACGATTTTTGACTGCGGTGTATATGTGAAAAAGGCTCATCTATGAGATACATCTCACCTCCAACCATGCCAACATAGAGCACAGCAGGAAGTCCCACTGGCTTCCCCCTAGAATTGCTGGACAGCGAGTCACCAGCCAGGACAGGAACCGCATGATCTCCACACTAAGGTTCAACTGCTCTGAAGTTGCTTTGGACAGGTCACTAAAACATGTGAAATAGAAAAAGCAGTCAAAACCAGTAGAAAATACACCAGTGAGTCACACAATTTAACCAATTGTAACTGTTTTTATTAACTTTATTGAAGAATATACCATTCTTTAAAAGAATTGACCAAATCTGGTATAAAGTATAGCCAATTTAATCTTACCTTATCTTATAGTAGGACTTGTTTTCCAGCATATTTTACAGATGCCAGTGGTGCAAGGGGTATGTGTCAAATTAACATTCATGTGAATCATCTCGTTTAGTAGGTACAAACCACATTTTACCAAGAACCCCCTATAAGACTTTAGCATTTTGGAACTGCTCATTTGCTTCTTACTTTATCCCGTGACCCCTGGAATACGATAACCAATGTTATCGAGATGTTATAAACTTCAGCTGTCGAGGGTTTTGATATCAGTGTACACAAACTTTGTGTTTCGAGAGATTAATAAACAGCTTATGCAGTTACATTACCAGCTAAAGAGGAACCAGTCCTCCCTGCTGTTCCTCCATTCCATCACAGTGGCCAGGATAGCCTGCACAACCTTGTCCTCTACTTGTGTGCTGGCATTCAGACAGCACAGCAGCACTGCCAGACACCCATACACATCTGAGACACACAGGCACAATTATTATTCACTTCTTCAAGTGCAAAATAAGCATGTGTGCATTTGTGTGTATATTCATATGTGTGTTCTTACTTTCATCCTCCTGCCAGTTGACTAATCCAGCAGTAGCCAAAGCTACAAGACTCTCCCTGTCTTCATTGCTCATACTGGGGCAGAGTACCTGGAGTGTGTTCAGTTTGCTTTGAGACACTGGGAACAAACTAGTCAAACACAGAAAATTATGAATATGCAACACAGCTACAAAAGCAGCCACATGACAGCTCTGAGTGTGAAATCCGTGAATTTAAACAATTTTAACTGATCAACTGCTGACCTGTTTGCACTACCATAAAGCTTCCTCACTGCTGCGCCTTCCAAGCTGTTGCTGTGGATGTAGTTTTCTAGAGTCAGAGACCACAGACCTCCCTCTGTCACTGACCTAAATGGCAACAAGACAATTTAAAAAAAATAAATAAATAAATCACTGAATGGTGTTTTAAATTACTGCCTAGAAAGTGAGATGTGAATCAAAGACAGAGCAAAAAACATAAATGAGATATTTCCAGTAGAGCTGAAAACTCAATAAATCAGCTTCTGTTTATACAGAATTTTACGACACAGGTTGGTCTTGCCAAGTGCTAAATAAATCTGTTCTTTGTCAGGAATTAGTGAGTAAATATCACCTCGTGTAGAGAGTCTCCTGCAGGGGTTTCATTGGAACCTGTCCATTAAGCCCTTCTGAGAGGCCCCAGTCAGTCAGCATGTTGTGATATGTCGACACCATCGTAGGGCTGTAGTTTAACTCCTTACACCACTGCAGAGCGTAAAGTAGTTCTGAAACTAATGAACAAAAGGGCACCAAAAAATGGATTAAACATTATAGTCTGTCAAATAAAAAATACATCATGTAGTCTCGGAATAAAAAAAAATAAATAAATAAGTTGAGGGAAAACTGTAGCTCATGTTCTGTTCAATTTGTCTACCTGTGTATGTAAGGTTTTGTTGAAGTGAAGGACTTTCTGCCTCACTCTGGCCACCATGTGTGAATGCAGCACTGTGTGCCACCTTCCCTAAAAGAGCACAGGCACACAGGTGGGCTGGCAGCTTGTTCAACTCCCTGAACTTCCACATGTCCATGGAGGGTTTTTCACAAACATCTCGCAAACAGCTAGACAGTAAAGGGCTTTTGATCCACTGAAGACACAGAGAATAGGAGTAAAACTATGGATTAGTATCAAATATTTAATTGCAAGCTTTAATTTTAAAAAAATTCTTCCGTTTAAAATATTTGCCCATTGTTTGCCAGTGCCCAAATGATCCCTTTAGTAAAATTGATGCGCATTAAGGTTACCGACCTGAGGAGGTAAGGCCCGCCTGATTCTTGTCCACTCTGTCTGGCTGGGCATCAGGAGGGTAAAGAACTGGATGATGATGGAGGACGCCTGATCACAGACAGAGATGATCGACTCCACCACGCTTTGTACGGCCAAAACTAGAACCTGTATGCTGTAACAAAATAACAGCCGGAAATCTTAATTGCAACAAGACAGGAAAAGATTCTTCAAGTATGCATCACATGCAATAAACAGGTCAGAATTAGTTCAATTACAGACCACTTTATTTTTTAAAGAAGCATTTCCTTACCCTTTCATATCCAGCGGTGTGGCAAGCAGCTGCTTCCTCACCCAAACAGCTGCACTGTGCAGGAAGCCGCCTTCTTTGACCTCATATTCACAGTGTTGGACCAATGACTGGACCCCAGCCACGCACACTTTCCTCATTTTATGTAAAAGTGAGTCTATCAAAACAATATCACGACAAATGAGTTTTGCTTTGTTTGTTTTTAAATCATACCTGTCAAGTATGCATGAGGCTTGTGCACTGTGCAAATACCCACCAGATAAGTGAGTGTGCGCCTGATCTTGAGCAGTGAGCTGGAAGACGGTGAGCAAGAGCTCCTCAGCGGAGACGAGAAGAAGGCAGTCTTGTACAGAAGAGAAGAACGTGGAAGCCACATCACAAATGAAGGAGATGAGTGGCTCCATGTTGCCTTTATCTGATAGGCTTTTGGTCTCAGACAGAGTGGCGTGGAGTTTCTCCAAGATTTTCTCCATGTACACCTCTCCGATCAGAGACTCTGCATATGTAAAACAGACAGAACACGTGATTTTTGAGTAAAACAAGCAAACAAAAAAGTATTTTTTTTTTGTAAAAATGTTTGATTTTGTGTTCACCATTGTTGTGATGCTGAGAGAGGACCAGGCTGATAAGCGTCCAACTGTGGCCGCTTGTAGAAGAGATGGAGTCGCAAGAGCTGCTCCCCACCTTGCAGAGCTCCTCAGTCAATCCCAGGAGTTGTTCACCCAGAACCGAACCTTTTAGCCAATCACTGCAGCTCTTCAGAGTCTCCGGATCCGTACATGCCTGACAGGAAAGATAGCAGAGCAGCACAGACAGTTCCAGCTAGAGCTGGGCGATATGAGATTTTTTCATATCACGATATGTTTTTTTCATTTCAGGCGATAACGATATCTATCACGATATAAGCCAAATAACTATATTTGTAAGATTTAAATGTGCCGTTGCTCACAAGTAAAATGTGAAATAATCAGCAGCTTGTTTTTATTTAAATATTTATTTCCCATAATAAGTTCAACAGGGTAGATGTACTTAAGGAACATGAGACTTTTTCAGATAAATAAAGGCAAATATTGCAAACTACACAAAAGGCAGCCGCTAAAGCGTTTAAGTTTCAAAATAGAACAAATGAAACAGACTAAATTGTCAATTCCACTTAGAAACAAAATATTAATTCTAAAAATAAATCTTAGTTTGTTTTACAGAAGAACAGACAAAACTGACTAACTTTTGTCAATATCAAATAAACTGAGAACTAAAAGGAAATTCTCAATCTCTCCTTGTTGTATAGCTTAGCTTTTCAAACAGTTTTAACAGTTACTTTAGTCTGACAAAAGCCGAATGACGAATTAGCGCTTCCAGTCAGAGACTGAGGCTACGTCCACACGTACACGGGTATTTTTGAAAACGGAGATTTTCCTTTTTCGTTTTAAAAAATAATCCCGTCCACACATAAAGGCAGAAATGAAGGAAAACGCTGCTATGAACATGCCAAAGCAGCAGGTGGCGCTAAATTCCTAACCGTGCAGAAATATTGGCCAATCAGAAGTCTAGAAGCCTCGGTGGGAAAAAGTAAACAAAGCTGGGGCATAGAAGCAGAACCGAGTCGTATGTGTGGAGGGACAGTAACTGTGTGTGTATGTAAGCATTTAAACACTGCAGAGAGTAGAATTAACAGTAACAGTATTGTAGAAATTCATTTCACCGAAACAATAACGTGGCGCACAGTGTGACGCATGCACCAGTTTATTGTATTTCCAGACTTGCTTTCGGCACAATTTACAGTGCACGCTACTCTGTTTTTTGTCAGACTTGAAATAGCCGAAATACCTTCACACTACGGAACTTCTATGGCTCTTCCGTTCGACAATCTCTCCGGCATTGGAACCATCATCTGTTTTCTCTTCGGTCACGCTCGGTTGATTTTTCTAGTCGGCACACTCATTTCCTCCATTACGCGCTGGCTCCATTACCCGCTGGCTGCTTCCCAAACAAACACACGTGCGGCTTGGCACTTGTGCTGTAACAAGTCACGCCACGTGACGCTGCGGCTGTGATTGGTTCGGCTCTGCGCTACTTAATTTGGATTGGCTGACCTTTTTTTTTTTTTTTTTTTTTTAAGAGGACAAGAGCGGCAAGGTCTATCGCGATAGCTTAATTTCTCTATCGAGTAAAAGTTATATCGCGATACATATCGTTATCGTTCTATCGCCCAGCTCTAGTTCCAGCATCATAAATTTGATATATATGTAGGGAACAAGCTGAAGAAAAGAAAAAAGAAATGAGTGAGTGAGTAGCACATACCCTCTGAATAATCTGCAGGATAATTCCCCATGACAGACCCATCTAGAAACCAGAGTGAAGAGTGAAAATATTAGCACAGGAAAAAGGTTTGAGATGAATCTCCAGCAAATGTGGGAATCCTGATGATAGTGAAGACTCGACATCAAGTTTCACATCTGCATCTCACCGTGGTGATATGGTTGAGGATGCGGTTGGTCTCCTGCCCACTGCAGCAGTGAAGCGAGCTGAAGACCATCTCCACCAGGTGCTCGGTGTCTGTGCGCCCCTTTTCAGCCAGCCACACCACCACCCGCTCCAACAGGAACTGCACTGCTGGATTTTTCATAATCCCCTCATCCCTCTGCTTCTCGTCTTTTGTCATTTTGTCATCCAATTCAACCAATGTCTAAGAGAAGCACAGTTAGGGTGAAAAAAATGAAACCTTCAATGAGCTATAAGAGCTGGTAAGGATGAAATAATTTTCACTATTGAATCCAAAGGGTCATACAAGGGTTCTTTCACATTTAAGACTTCATTAAAATTACAGATAATTAACGTTACCGTCGGCAGTTTTGCAAATCATGACACCTATTTGTAAAAACAATGTTTTCACAGATTTTGCAATTAAGAAGACAAATTCATCGGGTGTAAAAAAAAAAAAAAAGAAGATTAGCAGAACACAACCACTAAAAATCAAAGGAAGGAATAAATTATTGACATTAAAATACAATTCTCTGCAATTAAAATTTAAAATTTAAAAACAAATGACTTACACTGAAAACTCTGGGGGTGTGGAAAGACCGCATAAGATGGGAGAGGAAAACAAGATGTCTCTCTGAGTTCTTCTCATTCACATGCACCAGGCACAGCTGTGCCAGCTGGCACACTACATCTTCAAAATGCTGCGTCTGTAGGGACCCAAATGCTTTCTCATTCACAAGCTCTGACACCGCCTGCGCAAGCTTCTCAGCGCCATCCCCCTCAACTCCAGTTTTCTCATTTTCTTCTGGTTTAGAAAAACACAACCTGACAGATTTCTTCTTCTGTGTTTGCTTTTTGTTTACCCTCTCAGGATAACGCATCACCTGGAGAAACACGGGAGAGAATAGATTTGTTTTGGCGCCACTTTATCTGTTACCTAATGACCTTTTTTTCCTTTTCTTTTTTTGACATAAATTGCTCTGACCGTCATATTGATCTCCTGCATCCTCAGTGACAAAATTGCCATTTCTGTGGAGAATACATTTGAGCAAGAGACTTTTCAAAAGTAAGCTTACATGTAGCAAGGTGGCTATCCCTTCCAAAGCCTGTGGATCTGCCTCCTCGTTGTCAACATAACTCACACAGAGAAGACCAAGTTCCTCCCAGAAGTCTGTCAGAAGTCTTTGAAAGACATCTTTGCTGTCACTGGCTTCACCTTCCCTTTGTAAACCTACCCTCTTCTCCCAGGAAATGAGCATTTCAGTGACCGAAAGGAAGAGAGGACCATTCTGAAGGGAAGGATTTCTTAGAGCATTTTCAAGTAGGGGTAGAAGCTACAAAAAGACAAAAGCAAATGTAAGAAAGATGCCAACCTCGCTAGATTTACCATTATGGGAAAAGCATGCATGACTGAGTGACTCCACCTGCTGTGAATTCAGCATGCTCCTTATTTTCCCCTGGTCGTCCACATCCTCTGCATTTTGTAATACGCAGTATCTCAAGCACTCAACAAAAGATGTCACTATCGCCGCACTTTCTGATGGGCTCGTTACTGCACGCTCACTAGAAAGACTGACACAATCACACAATTGAGGTTATATAGTGCAAAAGATTATTAAGTTACGTGAAGAGTAATAAGAATATTATTCATCAAATGACTTGCTAAAGAATTCAAGTAATACATTTACTTTCTGAGTGTATTAATTTGACCTGTACAATTTTCTCATTCAACATAATACATGCATACATTTTAAAAAACAGATAGAAATATACACATAAACTAATTACCCTTGTGCGAATGTAGTGAAGAACATGGTGAAGAAGTCCATCTTTGGATCAGTGACCTCTGGGGGCAGTTTACTAAGAAGCGGCATCAGATTCGGGTGTAAAGCTTTAGCCATGCCTTTGCCGCCCTCTTTTAACAGAGCCCAAAGTTTGGGCAAGAAGCCTTTCTTGGCATTCACGTGTGTCCAGCAATCCTAAACCACACACAGACAAAACAACAACAAAATAAAACACATCTACTTGTTGTTGCTTAACATAATGTCTTCTTGCACTACTTTTTCACTTCATTTTAATATCAGAAATCCAGCTGTATTATCATTATTGCATGGACATGTTTTAAACATGAGCTTACATGGATTGTAGACACAACGTGGAGAACAGCCTCCCACACGGGGGGCAGCACTACAGGATCCGTGTCGTCGATACTGAGGAGGACAGCGGGGCAGAGACGCGCTGCTTCAGCGTGGACCAGTCCTGGTGTGAACTCACACAGAGCACACACCATCTCAAAAAACGCCCCCCTCACCTGCAGTTGTAATTTTTACAACAGTAAACAACAGTTGCTTATTCAGTTCAGATTTAGCCAAAACGTGCAAACAAACAGTGACAGAAATTAATGTCATGGTGCATTTAAAGCTTTCTGTTGGCAGGTGACAGCCCAGCAAAAACACCTTGTTTGTTTGTTTTGAGGGTTTGTTTTTTGCACACTACAAATACCATTCAAATCAGGCCTAATCAGCTAGTACCTGTGGAATCTTGTGTTTGCCATATTTCCAAAACTTTCCAGAATTAACAAGATGTGCTAGTCCTGTCTCCAGGGCCGCCCTGTCATCCTGGAGCAGCAGGGAGAGAAGTCTCTTCACCCCCAACAGAGAACTGGTCAGCATGCGCACATATTTGGCTTCCCTCTCCTCCTCCGTCAAACTTCTAGAGAACAAGTAAAAATCAGTGCCTCAGCAAAGACAGAATACATTATCATCGTGGCGCACAGTGAGAAGGACGAACAGAGGTGCTACAATGAGATGAAATCTTAGCATACTGGGAATCACTCAGTGTGTCGGCCGTTTCCTTCAACAAAACATCTTGAAGTACCTGCAATGTAAAAACAACAATTGCATGTTAAATTCAGCTAAAGCAGAAAATTCACCACGTCCACAATGATGCCACCGCTTCTACTCACATTAAGGATTTCATCCTTGCAGAAGCTGATAGCTTCAGGCTGTTTTGCGGGTGAGAAAGCAGCCTGGAAGGCCTGGAAAGCAGCTGAGGCTGCAGGTGTGTGGGTGTCACACTGGGACAGAATCCAGTGACCCATCAAGCTTTTCAGAAATGGGGCCAAGCTGCGACGTACTTTTAGCACCAGCTGCTCAAAAGCCTGCTGGGTAGCCTCCCTAATGCGTCGATCGTGATCCTGACAGACATTATGAAGAGAAAACCTTTTTTAATATAGACACACCCTAAGAACAAACAAACACATATTTAAATCTCACATAAAATGTTCTTCTAGTGTAGTTTTAGGCAGCCACTTAGTGAGAAATACTTTTACACATTTTTATAATTACACATTGGTAAAAAAGGGATAATTGAATTGATTGATATGAAATCTGAAGTAGTGTAAAATCTACAATTGTTGAGCTGGTTGGAGTGGTTTGTTATGCACTAGATGTCATTAATTTTTCCAGAATAGTTGAAATTAATAGTAACAATAATAACAATCGAAATAATATGAAAACTAATCATGATTTCCCAATAAATGGACAGCTCACCACTGATATTTTGCAGTAAATCCTTGGCCAGTATGGTAGGATCCCTTTGACAACATCAGCATCCCGTTCCTGACACATGGACCCAAAATCCTGCACAGCCTGAGAAGATTACACATAATCACCAGACAAGTTTGGACAAAAAAACAACGTATCTAACAGTCATGTCCACACAGTATTTTATGGTACTGTTTGTAACATGTGTGTGGGTATGTGTGCTTTTTTAACTTTTTACATAGCAATTATGTCTAGTCAACTAAAGTCAAAAGTTTATTTCTATAGCACATTTCAAACAATGTCAGCTGTTATACGAAATATACACCATACACAACAGTCACTAAATCAACAACAAATATACACTAAAAACAATCAAACAAAGTAAGTAAGACTGTGCTTGCATTATAAAAAAAAAAGACAGTGTACCCTGCTCAACTAGAACTGAAAGCAAGTGAGAATATATAGGTTTTTTTATCAGTCTGTTCAGACTGGGCAGCTCTTATGTGAAAAGATAAGTTCTTTCAAAGGTCACAAGCCATGACTGAAAAGCTAAGTAAGATGGCATCAAAACCACTGAGACTATTTAAAACTTAGATCCTGAAAAGTGAATCCTGCTATGGAGTGCAAGCCAGTTTAAGGAGGCTAATACAGGTGTGATGTCATCACGTCATTTCTTTCCTGTTGAGAGTAAGCTGCTACAATTTGTGTTTCAGTTAGATCTCAACAAAATGTTAAGTTTTTGTAAGTGACCTCTGTACACAACAAAGTGGCGTTTAACTCAAGCAACCAAGACATGATTGAAACAAACTTGCTGCTTTAATTCAACAGTTTAATCAAAAGTACAGAATTCACCGTTTTAAAAAGGTAACCATGTTTACATACAGATCAACTATTTTCAGAGACGACTCAAATGTAATTGGACAATTGACTGACAAGTAGTTTCCTGGCTGGGTGAGGAAAGTTTCATCAGTATGGAGATTTGGAGTTCACTCTAAGTGTTAAACTTTTATTTGGTGGCTGTTCACTGAAACTCTCAGTGTTTCATATGCATATATAAACATATCCTAAACTCCCAGCATATGTTTTGCGTAATATGACTTATTTACAGTGAAATCATGACGGGGTTTGTGTATCTGGCATCAAGCAGAATAACAGTTAAACTTACAGCTGGGGTTTAAACTCACCTTGAGTCTGGTGACAACATCCCTCTTCGACAATTTTCTGAGCACCAGGCGGAAATCTGCATCTACCAGGTTGTCTATGTCTTCCGCGCCGTGGACAGCTGGAACGTAACTCAGCTCCGAGGCGACGGTCGAACCGAAGCCAACAAACGCCGGGATTACGCCACCTTCCCGGGTCAGGACCTCAGCAGCTCGGCCGCTGCTGGACGGCTAGTGGCGGGAAAGAAAAAAACGAAGTGTGGTTAGCTACATCTATCAAACACCACAGCTATGTCACGCGTTGTGATAATCAGAAGTTTACATTAGCTCGTTTTCGGCTTTGTTGTTAGCAATTTTAGCTGTTGTCTTTAACACTCTGCCTTACAGACAGTGGGAGCAACTCACCCGAACATTTCCTTTAGTTCGCTGTTTATTCTTACCCCCCATGGCTATGTATTAATCTTTAAAGTGTATATTTCCTATGATAACTCTGTAGTTACTAAAGCTGACAGCATTTCATTACACAGACCTAACGCCAGTTGTCACGCTCGTGTTCCGGAAGTCTGGACTTCCTGTTTACATCTTTCAAAGTAAAGCGCCCGTGTCAAAGTTTTATAATTCTGTCTTTTGGGGTTTTGGTGATAACTATTGGTACTGGCTTTTCTAACGAAGACTATTATCAGTGCTCGTTGTCACAGGATCTTTGCATTTTTGTAGTCAATAGATAATAAGTACTTGAAATATGCCTTGTGACAAACTAATTGCAGGAATTTGCAAAGATAAGACTGACATTTCCCTCAGATATGTCCATCAGTGTAAAATTGAGTTTTACAGAACTTTTGAAAGTTTGACTTGATTTGGAACAATGCTCATCTACGGAATTAAGTGGTCATACTTCTTATCTCCTCCCCCTGTATGTATCTTTGTTGTTGTGAATTTAAACCCTAGATAAGAATTCTTTCTTTCTGAAAACAGAAAATGTAAGTATGGGGTTAGATCTTGGAGCATTTTACTATAGCCACTACGTAATCATGGGTCATGTGTAGACTTCTTGTTGCTATCATAGATTTTTACTCTTCTTTGGTTTTGTGAGTGTATTAACAAAACCATGGTGATGATTGTGGTGTTTTGTTGTTCTAAAAATGTTTTTTTTAATTAAGAAATAATATGCATGTACTAGCTTGTATATAATCTTAATGTTATATATATATATATATATATATATATATATATATATATATATATATAGTCATACAGTAGGTTTGCTTGGATTCTAAAATATTTTAAGTTTGCACTTATCATGCGACATCGTTTGGGAATTAATGTTAAACAAATTTTCATTTATATTTTAAACACACTGCTACACACATAACAGCAGTAGCAGTCACATTCTCAAAAAACTTGAAATCGCTTGTGCTTACTTCCGTTAATTCTTTCTTCTTCTTAAGCTGAAACACTGCGGGCATCTTTGCTGCCCTCCACAGACAGAGTGCAGACTGTGCAAGTAAACAGTGTTTTTCCAATTTTAGACGAGGATGCTGCAAGAGAAAAGCTCATTTAAATGTCCCCTGCATGATATTTGGAAATGTTTATATTGTCTGCTTCCTAGATTTGATAAATGTAAATTGGGATGTGATACACTGCACTGGTATGACATTTTTTCTGATTACTGTTAAAATATACTGTAAAGTATTTACTCTGATACTGATATGATGTAATTTGTGTTGTACACTCACAACTTTACGTAGTATCCTTAGACTCAGAATTTCATTAACTGTAAAACATGTGTTCATTTATCAGTAAAACATGCAAATGCCACTCTTTAGTAAACGACAATCTTTTCCTGCAGACACATATCTTTCCAAAAACAATAATAAATACATAAATCAAAACCAAATTGAGCTGAGTGTTTCTTTTTATTCACAGAACACAGCAGCCTTAAGGAAATGCTCCAAATTCGTCAGTTTACACAGTTGATCAAAGTGGAATTTTAGTGACAGGGTTCAACTTGGAATTTCCAGTAAATTTAGATTAAAATTCTCAATGCAGAGCCTGAGGATGTAAATCCAAGTACCCAAACTTATTAAACAGAGTCAAACTTACAATCACTGCAAAGCTAACTGCAATAGTCAGTGCACTGAACAAATAATCTCTTTAGACTGTAGCATAATTACATGTAACATTCAATACATTTAAATAACCCCACCTTTTAAAATATGAGGCAGAGGTGTGTTCATAGACAATTTGCACATTCCAAACAAGTTTAAAGTGATCACATTGCATGTGTTCATTTCCCTCCCTACAACAACTGAACTAATAATTTGGTTTCTTACGTGCAAGCAAAGAGTCTCAGTGCGAGTGAACTTACTCAGCGTCAATTAACGCTGTCAGTGTGAATGGATTTATTTTCCACCTGTGACTTTTAGTAAATGTCAATTGCAGTGAGATTTATTACTACATCAATTTGACCACAAATAACTCCTAAAATTGCCAAGTATCTCTTAAGGTGGATAAATTAATTGAAATAAATACTATCTACTGTAGTTTAACCATCTGGCTAAAATGGTACCTCTGTGTTTTGTATTGGAGGATCTACATAAAACTCCCACTGCTACTATGGATAACTGATTGAATAAGGCTACATTATTATATGTCTCCCTGCCTTTAAACACACATTCAGAAAAGATCAGGGTGTAAAATTCTTCCCGCGTTCTTCCTGCTTTTAAATCAGTGTCAAAACACATCGTTGTGGCTACTCCTACAGGAGTTGTGAGGTTTAATCTCTGTGAAAACAACCACTCGAACAGCACAAAAATCAGAGCAAACTGAAAGGTAACTTGCCAAAATCCAGATTGTGTTTAAAGGATAAAAAGAATGTGGTTGAAACGCACCCAATCATTTTTATTTTCAAAAGCATTTTGTTATTGAAGGAACTGTTCCAGCTGCTAGATCACTACGTCGTGTCAAATACAAACTGACAATCTAGCAAAATCTGTTGTTCATTCAGATCATTTACGTTGTTTTTCATTTTCATTAGGACTAACAAATCTTTTTATTAATGTCCATGTCAATTTTGACAAAAATGACAGAGCTAAAATGAAATTGTACATTTCACTTTTTTCAAACAAGTGACCTGTAAAGTTCAGTCTTTGTCAGTAAGTGAGCTTCTACAGCTCAACAATTAACCCTCAAGAAACCCTGTTTTGAACTTGGGTGCAATCCGAAGCATATCTTTTTCATAACACATCACTACTTCTGCAGCATCACACCTTTTAAAAAAAAAAAAAAAAAAAAAACAACCCTTAAGTTCCTCAGAGAGAACAACCAGGCTGTTAGTTTCATGTTGAGGTAACCCCAAAGTCAATCTGTTGGTCCCAAATCATCCAAGTTGGATGTCACCTCCCGGTAGAAGCACTGTCTTGCTGGGCACCGTGGTGTAACGGGGGTCCAGTTTGGGCACAAAGCCTTTAAAGTCTCTGGAAGCCTGAGTCCCAAACATGTCTAGCACCTGTCGGTTCATCAGAGCAAACCTAGAAAATCAGAGAGAGAAAAGGCCCTGTACAGTTTTATTGAAGTCAACACGAACAAAGCTGATGTTGAATAAAAGTGACAACTTATCTAAAATATTGTTCGTTTATATGAGATTCCTGCAAAGTAACTTTGATATCTTCTTGTATGGTTTGGATCAAAGCCTGATTAACAACAAGCACTCCAAGTACACAGGCCTCTGCAAGGCAGCTCAATCTCTGGGCACTATTTACTCTTAAGGGTAGTAGTACTGTCATTTTCATATATTCATTTTGTTTTCATTGGTATTTTTAAACGTACTTTGAGAAGTTTGTAGTGCAGCAAAAATCAGATAACATCATGACAAAGGTTTACTTTAAATATACAAACATTTTGTAGGAGTAGGTAATGGATAACAGGAATTGATTGGTAAATAACTGGACATGAATAACTTGAGTTTATTATTACACTACATTACATTTCTAACTAACTAGCCAGCTCATTCTCTTTCTCTCCACAATTCTTTGCAGGCATCTCATGTGTCTCATACTGGGGTCAACTTGAAAGAAAGGCAGATGAGAAATATAAAAGTGAGGTCAGAGGTCAAATGTGACATGATATTTGGATGCAAACTGTAATGTGATATTTAGAATCCCCACACATCAGTATCATTTCTGAAATGTTGCCAATACAAACGAATTCAGTAAATTTTAAGCATATTTTTAAAGACACAAGTATGACCTTATTTGACCTTGAAGAAGCGGTCAGAGGTTCAAAGTAAGATGACATTTACAATGTCCATACATCCATACCTGCCCTGGGTTAAACGCAGCAGGAACTTCCAGTAAGTTGGCCTGAGGTTCTGCACTTCCATCACAGCCTGTGTAGAAGCCATACATCAAGCATTATATCCTTGCTCAGCTTTAAAAAAAGAAAAAAAAAAATTTGTGTGAAGCATATGTATGTGAGTAAGAAAGCATGTTTACTTACAGCATGGAAGCAGATCGCAGTGGAGACGGCATATATGATTGTGTCTGCATGTGGAATGTAAGGCAACCGGCCAGCCTCAATGCCCTTGAAGTAGATAGTCTAAAGAGAGGGATACATAGGGAATGTTGTATATGTTAAGTGTATTTGTTGCAGTTTCTGAAACATGTTTACGTGGCTGCACATGTCAGTGATTACTACATAAAACCAAGCAGAGATACCTGAATAATGATAAAAATGTGGTATTTATCAATAAAGCATTAATTCTGTTTTTTTTTTTATATTGATACAAGTTTATTATTACATTTACACTTTAGTTCAAAGACAATATATCAGTATGAGGACCTTTTTTATTTCTATGATTTTTGTGTTTGTTTTTACCTCCACCAGCTTAGAAAAGAGATACATGGATATTGTTGTGCTTTTGTAGAAGAACATTGAAACTCCAGCCAGGAAGCCTTCAGGAAAAAGAGAGATGGAGAAACATATGAGAAAAGAAGTTAATCAGCAAAGGCACAACAGAATCCCGAGGAGGATCATTCTGCAGGGACTTTATGTGACAGGTTACACCATCCTGTCTCACCAGCTATAAGCGCATGGAGTTCATCATCAATGTTACGCATCCAGCGCAGCAAGCAGCTTGTTCCCTGAGTGAAAGAAAAGCACAATATACAACAACGTGGCAAGGTTAGACAAGTAAAAGACAGGAAATCAAATGTGTAAGCAGGAAAGGAACATAATAAAGATACTAATAGAAAACAAAACAGCACATCTACCTTATAGATACTGACGAAGGAGCCTAGAAAAACCCCGAGTTGGAAGTTCTCTTTGTTGTAGAAGAGGGAGGGAAGGCGGGAGGGTTTCGAAAACATCTGTCTGAATGCTGATGGCACTTTAAGTAAACACTGAATCACGTAGCCAACACTGAACATCCTGACAAAACCCTACGGTGACAAATGATAACAAATCTTAATCAAGTATCATTATTTAAGATGTAAATGAATAAGCATTATGAGAACATCACAAAGGATTGGGATCACACAAAAACTAACTTCTTGGGAGACTTACTTTGACACAGTAGGATATGCAGTTGTCATTATAATGTTTGCAACATCTGTGTCTTGGTCCCCGTTTGCATCTGGATTTGGAAAAGAAAAAAAAAGAAGAAGACGAAAAATAGTTCATGTAAGCCACAATCCAACACACTGCCATGATGTCGGGTGTGTTTTCTCTCACATTGATTCGAGCAGTTTCCTGGTGGAGGATAGAAGAGTCTTTCTTCTAGAGTCAGGCCTTTCTGCTGATGGCTGTGAATCATCAGCCAGCACAGAGTGTGTTGGGATCTCTTCTTTCCCAATGATGAATCTAAGACAGAAAACACACACCACTTCTATAAACTTTTATCTATAAACCTTTTTCATCAGCAGTGAAAATGAAGGCATCAATAGAAACGGGAACAACTTACTTCAATGCGGAGAATGCAAAGCCTTTGAGACCATCTTTACTTCTATAGTATAAAACAAAATTCAGCTTAACCTTAAACATTAACACTTGCAACAATGTGTTCACTGTGCTGCTCTAACCTGAAGAAGAACATAAAGAGTGATGAAGTAATGCAGAACAACAGCACCTAATGGGAAGCAGAGAGAGAGAAAGAATCAAACACATGACTCATTTCACCACTGTGCAGTCTCGTCAGAACTATAAAGTCATAAATGCTTCTTTTTGGATCCGTTGATACTTTTTACTGAAGTCTGTTCAGTTTTCACAACTGGAGTTCCCTGTAGTTGCATTATTAGACTCATAATCCAACAACAAAAACAAGAGAGAGTCTTAAAAAAAATTAGGTTGGCAGTAATTTACATGATCTAAACCTAACCCTGATAACAAGCTCATAGCCCCACCCTTTGACCTTACCTCGCCATGTTTAATGGGTTTGACGACACCTCGTGTCACTGCCATGCGAAACAAAGTCTCAGTGGCCTGAGAACAACATTACGCTATTAAAAATGCAGACACATAGCAAGGTTCACATACAACTACTAATATTCGAAAGAAGCGGCCCTTACAAGATTTGCCATGTATATTGTCAGCAGCCCTCTCCTGTGAGGATGAAAAAGAAAGAGGCGAAAAGGCAAAAAGTAAACTCTATGTGAATGAAACATGTTTGAATCTAGGAGAGGCGAGAAAAAACATACTGAAACGTAACAGACGGGCATCTCACCTGCTCTTGCGCTCCAGCAGGATGGCAATATAAGAGGCTGGCAGTGCTGAGCCAAACCCAACAGACCAGGAGTAGAAGCCTCCCAAAAGTCTCCTGCAGTTAAAATACACTGCATTATTTCACTTCCTTTTTTTCCCCAGCTGGGACGTTTCAGTGAAGACAATCCCACACTGTCAGCACAAGATTTTGTCAGCTCTTCCGTCTTCCATTTTTCCATGATAAGGAAAGTATTATCCAAGTATTTAAAATGCGCACTTATTGAAACGATAGACAAAGACAATCCAAGCTGATACTGTAGTCATACACTACTTTCTGCAATTCCCTTATCCACAAGGGGTTGCCACAGCAGTGCCAGCTCCTTATGAATAAGCAGATATCTCTGCATGTTTGATTGGCCTTCCTGACGTAACACCCAAGGGATTTGTATCTACTCCTGGAAGGTCCAGGGACCTTTTCCTTATTAGTCAAACCATGACACTATAGAACCACCTTTTACTTTACTCTAAACGGGACACAAATTTACAAAATTATTATTTTAAAAAAAAAGTTTTCTTAAACTAGCAAACAAGACCATAAAGTTAATAGTGGGTTTATTTTATCACAGATGTCCACAGAGGGTGACCCTAATGCAAACATGACCACAGTGGCCAGGACATGAAGCTGACACACTCAGATGCTGACAGGTTAAAGGAAAGGAGGCACACGTGGAAGAAGCTAAAGTGGCTTCAGCTTCAGCAGGTGTGGTTCACAGAACATGACCGTTCATGCTCAGTTTATCCATATATCATACTGTATACATTTCACTTTCGTTTTCATTAATAAACATAATGACAGTGCAGCTTAGTGCCAAGTTTGTGTTTACATACTCTAGACATGGGTTCACTGACCTGAGAATGCAGAAGAAAACGATGAAGAGACCCCCATTGGTAGTCAGGAAAGAGGTAGACCAAAAGATCTCTGGGATAAGCCTTTTTAAGTAGTAATCCTTCTTCCTTCTCCTTAGAACTGCTGCTATCTGCAAAGCACAGTGCGTTACTGCACACTGGAGATGCAAGGCAAATACAGTTCCAACTCTGCTAAAGTTTACACTTACAGTCGTGACTAGTGCCCAGAGGGCAATGAAATTTACAAAGGTGGAACCTGGCTGAAGTTGCATGACATGTTTTTGCTCCTTTATCTGATCGGCCACATGTACAACTTGGACTTCGTACCTAAGTGCAACACTAGCGACGTGCCAGCCTATCTTTAGAGGTTTTCTGCGAACTACTAAGCCATTTTACTTTAGTTAGCTCGCTAACTTTAGCTATTTAGCTAGCCTCACAGTCTACAGTTATATTTCAGGTCAAACGTCTTACCAGGTAAAGAGGCGCGTATATTTTAAAGGACACCTCCAGAGCACTCCTAGTCACATCGGCAGCAGACTGCACACACGACGGGCTCCAAGTGTGGCCGATTTCGTAGCAGTTATGCGGTATTTTGCTGAGAGCAGCCATGTCTGTGCACAGTGACAGCAGGAAGGTGGTAGGCTGCCGTGCGCGTTCCCTAAAAGGGGCGCAGTCACGAGGATGAGCTATGCACGCGCCCGGTGCTGATCAATAAGGTTAGGAGAAGAGCCCTCTTTACACGGCTGCAATAACAGCTGTGACATTTTTATAGGTAGCCTGTTACAAGCAAGTCTTGCATCCAGCGACTAACCCAGATATGCCGAATAATTTCTTTGTTTCCGTCAGTGTAAACACACAAGTTATGGTTCAATTTTCAATTCAGCTTTATTAAGATTTGACCCTATTTCAAATTAGAAGCACAGAATGGAATTACTGCAGATATGTTTTTGCTCCTTTAAGTGCCAGCTTTTTTCCAACAGAGGTACAACTTTGTGCACCTATGGACTTTGGATCAAGACGGTCTGTAAATTTTTATGAAAATCAATCAAAACTTATATCTTGATAGAAAAGTACTCATATGTTTTACAGATTTATGCAAGAAACTGTCGTATATTTATGACTGTTTTACATTCTGAACATTAATCCCAATATAATCACAGTGGAAATGTTCAAACTTCCATTGTTGTGGAAATGCCATGTTGCTAGTCTTTCCAAAAAAAAATCAACAACAACAACAAAAAACCCCAATGAACTGGAAACTGAATCTTTATCTTTTCAGAAATATGAGATATCTGAAAATATCCAGTATAACAAATTTTTTTCTCTTTTCTATCTCCTCCATTAAACTCATGCTCTTATATCACGTGGTTCCCTGTCCCATGACAGTCAGCAAATCGACAGCATCTCACTGCACTGTGTACAGTATGGAGAGTGATGCAAATTTTACAGAGCAGATATTCTTTGTTTAAAAACAAAATTAAATAGAACACTAATACCACACGTCATCTAAAACTTGTTAGTTTTAAAGTCATAGATGCGTCATATAGTTCACCAAGCTTTATGTATATTCTTGTAATGTCCCGACTAGGTCAGCAGGTGTCACCCTTGCCTCCGAAATTACGACACAAAATTTCAAGTTAGAGAATGTAAGGTTGTGTTGAAGGGAATGAGCTCAGTATGGTTTTAAGAATTTCCACTTGTTAAAAACCATTCAAGATATTTTAAGAGGACTTTTTTTTATTATTATTTTGTTTGTTTTGTTTTTAATGCACTTAACACTGACTTATGAATCATCGAGCAAAAAACGGATGAAAGTGTTTTTTTTTTGCAAAAAAACATAGTTTGTTCCTATTTTAACTAAATCTGTCAAACATTTTAGTGATAACACAGCTTAACAGGCATAAAATGGTATTTTATCATCTACAGCACATGAACAGTATCTGAAACTAATGTTCTTAGGAAATATTTTAAAAAAAAATCCTGCAAAGACCTGACACAGGACATGAGAGATGCATTTGGTCTACTGTTCACGATAAAACTATGATACTGGAAATTTCTGCATAAAATATCAAAATTAAAAATAATTACTCTGCAGAAAAAAAGTTCCCCATCATCATTAAATGGATTAATATTACTGCTGCATATGTTTAAGGTGATGCTTATTTTAAATACTTTATACTATGCTTAAAGTCCAGCATCATATTATTTGTAGCTTGACATATAACTTGTTATTAAGTAACTTAAATAATATTTCGCTAAAACTTAGTAATCTTAAAGTAAAGAAGCTATGGTTATAAAAGGATTTTTGGATTCTTGCATCTGGCTTTTCATAAATCTGTATTAGAAAACAGAGCTGCGCATGAGCCTAAAATCATGCCCAATATTTTCTACACTGACATTCATGAAAAATTCTTATTTCCTCTGGGCTCTCCTCCCTTGTTCTTGGCCCCTCACTGTGCCGCCCTATGTTTAAAAATTCTGGAACCGCCACTGGTGGCAACACCTACCGATAAAGGAAGATAAGGTAAAAAAAAAATTGAGTTCTTTGTGGGCTGCTATTTCATCAGTCTACTGTAGGATCAAATATAAACAAATAAAACTGTAAACACACATCAAAAGTGCTTTTTGTGAAGCTGAAAAGTCAAATTAGAGATCCACAGTGCTTGGCACTGCCTCTTTTGCGTAGTGGATCTAACTAACCTAATTTCCCAGCAGACCGCTTCAATTAAATCCAGAAAGAAATAATTGACTTGGGAATACTTACTGGTTCTTATCCCTGCACATCAGATACTACTGGAGGCGTAGCCTCTGGCTGAATAGCCTGACTGTTTTGCTTTGAGTTTCGTAAGCGCTGCGGTCCAGACGGACATTCGCACTCACATGGAAGAGTGAAAGAAGGTTACCCCTTGTTCCTGTACCAGCAAAACCCGCTGATCACTTTGGCCAGCATTTTAGACTGCGATCAGCTGAATATGGCACGGACTTTGGGGTTGTTTGCAACTTGTTTGCTGATTTTTCTTCTTTCATTGGGCGCGAGCGGGGAGCGCGGCAGGGAGAGAGTTTATTATGTGGGGATCATTGAGGACTTCTGGGATTACGCACCAAGTGGAAAAAACCTGCTTAACGGGAAAGACATCGAAGACGATGAGTGAGTTGACATTCGGAAAAGTATGCTCAGATAGTGGCGGCACTAATTGCTTGTAAATATTCATTTTTATTTTTAGCGCCTTTATATATAATGTCTAAGATCACTCACAAGTAGAAAGTCATTATAACTCATGTGGGAATAAAAAATAGACCGCGAAAGAAAAGACAGTTTAGAGATACAAAAAAGTTTTAGTGCAAAACTTGTGGGTTATGTCGCGTGCTCGGGGTGTGACAGTGTCTAGACTTTGTGTGCTTTGCTGGCAGTCTAACGGATGTGCAGGAAAGATGACAATGACTAACAGCGAATTACTGTCTCCTTTCATTAGATTAGAGGCTTCCTTTACTGTGTATCTATCTGCCATGTGTCTTTATGTGCAGCCAATCACCAAAAAGGAGGCACAGAGATCCTGTCTGACAGAAGCATTTGCATCACACCATGGTTAGGAATTTAATGAGAGATGTGACAATGAGACTGTGTGACCCTTGCATTTCACAGTTTTCAATTTCTAGAAAAAAAACCCATATAAAATAATACTGTTAATGCGGCTTGTACTTACATCACATGTAAGCATTGACAACTCACAACATTTGTCTGTGTTTCTGCTGTTATAGTTCAGGAACCAATACCTAATAATCAAAAATCCCTTTCTTATATTAAAAAAGAGGACATTAGACTGGACACATTTGCACATTTTTCATGAAATGAAGGAATGCTCATGGGTGTTGCGCAATGATTGAGACAATTTTGTCCTTCCTGTCAGAGAAATAAATAATTGTGAAGCATAAGGGAATTGCTTCATTCTTACACAATACATGGCATTCCTAAATTTAACTGAACCTCTGGACGTGCTAATAACGTTCTCAAAGTGTACAGGCTGTACTTAAACTGTCTCAAGCTGTTTAATCACTGCAGGGCATGTTTATCTTTGTTAGATATCATATTGTCTTTTCACTCCCATTTCATGGCAAACTGAATTCACAAGAAGCTTTAAGATGTTTCTTCCTGCCATTTGTATCCCATCATTTAAAATGTGGAATTGCGTCAAATCAACTTGCAATGCGTTTGCATGGCATTAGATTAATAAAGCCATATGTCGTATTATAAGACAGAGAAGGGGAAACGAATAAGCAGTGTTGGAGCAATGTTAGCACTATTTTGCTTTGTTCGGGTTCTGACTGAAACAGCGGTAATCAGACAGGCATCAAGGTTTTCAGTCAAAATCATTTGAGAATCTATTTAAGATAATCTTACTTCCAAAAGTGCATCAGCTACAGTTTCAACAACCTGTTATTAGCTCCCCAAAACATGTTATTAAAATAATGATATGTCTAATTGTTAAAGACCTGCAACCACATGCAATTTGTTCAGTGGCTTTACATCTATTCTTACACCAGGTAAGATCTAGTTCTTGTTTGGTCTACAATGAAATTCTAGCCGTTAGACAATAATCAAAATTGTATAAACTAAAAGATCTATCAAAGCCTTTTGTGAAAACCTAGAAAGGCAATGCACTTACTTTTGCTATATTTGTACAAGTTTGATTGAAAGTTGGTGTTGCAGCGTGGAACTTGACGTTGACCCTAACAAATACAAATGCAAGAAGAAAAAAAAAGTATTTTTCTTGTCTGTCTCCTACACACTCTCGGAATTCTGTATAATCGCTCCACTGTGTGTCTCACATTCTTGTTGTTTCCTTTTCAAACTTTCTCAGGCATGCATCAATATTCCTACAGGGAGGGCCCCATCGAATTGGAAGTATTTACAAGAAAGCTGTGTTCAAAGAGTATACAGATGCTTCATACAGTCGCCTGTCTCCTCGACCTGATTGGCTGGGCTTCCTGGGACCCATACTGCGTGCTGAGGTTGATGAAACTATTGTTGTCCACTTAAAGAACTTTGCAACCAGGAACTACTCTATGCATCCCCATGGGGTTTTCTATGAGAAGGATACAGAAGGTAAAATGTTCCATACTACTGGATATAGACAGAAAAATTCATGGTGCTTTTGCACACAGAGTCACACCTACAAGAACAAAGTGCTGTCAGTGAGGGTTACAAAGTGTCATTTATTCATACTGAATGATACCGATTGTTGCTGTGTTCAAAATTTGTAATAAGAACTGAATAATATAACTTTTTAAAAGTCCAAAAGGGCTTGAAGTTACATGAAACAGCTAACATTGTTTATGAAGTTCCAAGAAGGCGTGGTACTGTTCTCCTAGAAACAGAAGAAAAAGTGGCACATCACAATTCCAGAAAATGAGTGACTGCTATGGAAGATGTTTTATAAAGATATGTCTCTTAGGTTTTCTGAACTTTACAGCTCTCTGCTATGCAAGAAGCTCGTACACCACCCACCCCCACCCCAATCATGTGAAGGGGAAATCCTGCCGGAGTACACTTGAGAGCCTTGTGGAAATTGAGACTACAGCTGCAGTCCTTTCCTACTTAAAATAGAGAATGGTTATTGTTATACTTTGTGTCATGGTTTAAAATCAGCAATTTTATTAAACATGAGGAACGCTAAGTGGCATCTTTTTGCTTAAACTGGAACTTGAGCTGAAAGATAATGAGATCACATGTCAGTGGTGTCAGCACATTAAGATACTGAGAACTGAGAAAGCAGTTAATTTGTTAAACCTTGTCCCGACATTCACACTGTATCAAAGATCAGTATTCTCGTGACTTCTCATTTATGCTTTGTTTTCAAACACACTGCCATAGAAACTAAAGGCTTACCAGAAAGTAGAAAAAAAACAACAAAGAAAATGAATACTACCTTGACTTTTGAAACCTGCTTTAAATAACATCCTTGTAAATGTTTTCTAATATTTTCTACGAAATTCTTATTGAGACTATAAACTATAATATCTCTGCTCGGCTGCTTTCTGACCAGAGTGATCTCTTTGCAAACATTTTCCCTTCGTGTACCAGGTGCACTCTATCCAGACGGGACATCAAGCAAGTTGAAGAAAGATGACTGTGTCCCTCCAGGAGGCAGCTATACCTACCGCTGGGAGGTCAAACCTGAGTTTGGCCCCACAGATGATGATGCCAACTGCTTGACCTGGGTCTACCACTCTCATATTGACGCCCCCAGGGACATCTCCTCAGGACTTATTGGGGCGTTACTCACATGCAAGAAAGGTACAAATATATTTGGCAAATATATTTGATTGTATGTTTGGTGTGTTTCATACAGTGTTTTGCCTGCTGTATGCAGCTTTCTGTATGCACAAATTGTATGTTAAATCAAATGTATTTCTACATCCTAAGCCAGTAGTCTCATTCAGAAACAGCCTTTGTAAAAATAACATAAAAAAATTGCTTTACTTGAAAAACTGCCAACGAAGGATTGCCGTGAAAATCGCACACAGTGGGACACCAGAAGGAAACAAAGATTACGCATGCTCCTTTTCTTTGAGTGCAGGAGCCTTGAAGGAGACTAATGAACTAAATGCAGCCGAGGGAGACTCTGCCGCAAAGTCCGCCCGCAGTGATGTCGACCAGGATGTTTTCTTAATGTTCAGTGTGGTGGACGAAAACATGAGTTGGTACTTGAAAAACAACATTCAGAGATGTTTTGATCCAGAAACAGTTGACCCAGAAGACCCAGACTTTAAAGAGTCCAACCTTATGCACGGTGAGAGATAGATATTTAAAGTCTTTTTAGGATCATTTAATACTGGACTAACTGCACACATTCAGTCGGGCCAAACCAGCTGATGCAACTCAGCAATCTGCATCATATAGTTTAAAATGTGTTCACAGGGAATTCACTTCACATTTCTAATTCTGACAACAAAGGCTGTAGGAGAGGTTTTTGATGGCTAAATGTCTCATTGTCCTCTGATTGTGTGTGTTTTTCTCTGTGTGACAGCTATTAATGGGTACATGTTTGGTAACCTGCCTGGAATCGAGTTATGTCAGCACCGCGCAGTAGCCTGGCATTTGTTTGGGATGGGTAATGAGGTAGATATTCATTCTGCATTTTTCCATGGGAATACCCTGCTGGACCGTGGTCACCGCACTGACGTCCTTAGCCTGTTCCCAGCCACGTTCGCAACAGCCGAGATGGTCCCAAAAGCAAATGGAAAGTGGTTGCTGGCCTGCCAGGTTAATGACCACTTGCAGGGTAGGATGCTTGACCTTTAACCTATGTGTCACCTTTGACCTTCTGCTACAGCACTTTGCTGACAAAGGAAATACCCTTTTCATGGGGGTGCTGCTGTTTTGTCAAAGCCTGAGCATTCCCACAGCAGAGATTAGTATTTCTACTCTGAGCCTGCCTGGACTTGTAAAACACTTTCTAGAACTCAGCTGAATTTAAAAGCTGAAGGGTATGAGCAGACATTTTATTATTTGTTATTATTTTCAGGCTGCCCAAAATCTATTGAACATAACATTGAGAGAGTCATACAATGACTACCGCTAATTCTTGTGAAGAACTATTACTTTTTATAAGGCTGTGCTTTTTATAATGGCTCTCTCTTGTTCCTGACCCTTTGAGAAAAAAAAAAGTAACATTACTGTTTTATAAACCTATTTAGGCTGCAAATCACACAACTGACAGTTTTACATGTTGTAGATCTGCTCAGAAT